>NC_056562.1:1993039-2057130 GCF_013358625.1 Macadamia integrifolia | reverse complement strand
TTCATTCTTGGCTTATAGATATCGATGCATATAGCATATAACAGATAGGAAAAACAAAAAAGTGTCAGGAAGTAAACTACACAAGCCTCCACAGCCAATTTAATCGGTCAGCATTTATATGATAGACTATTTATACTTAGTCTGAAACTCTGAATCCATCAACTAGTGCTGGTTGATGATACTCTGCTAGAAAATATGCATCTTAAACATTATCCGAATGCTAATTTTTAGTAATTAGCTTTGAGAAAAGAGTCCTGTATGGGTGTGAAATTTGTTTTTGTTCAGGTTCTTATAATCTATGTCATAGGCTCAATGTCCTTTTCTCTGTTTGATAACTACTATATTTTTAGTTTCATTTGAGAATGAAATGGGAGATGGATTCTATGAGAATTGCTCACCAATTACTTCATTAGATGGAAAATGTGTAGTTCTAATCCAAGGACCCTTGTCATCCAAGATAGTAGACAAAATCATCTAATGGACATCATCTTCTATGGTTCTGTAATGGTTACTCTGATTTGATACCAGCTATGATGGAGTTAGTAATGCAAATTTGTGAGAGAAACATAAGTATTTATGCAAATGATTTGCCTACTCTATCTATGTTGTTTATCACTCACCAAATTTTCTTGCTTGAAGTCGCTTTTTTTTTTGGAAAGTTGGTTTATAAAAATCCAATAGAAACATGGGGGTTTGCTCAACCTGACTTACAAACTTAACTCCTAAATAGCCCAGAAGTTTGATCAATCCATTTTTTTCTTTCTTTGATGAATAAATATGTAGGAAGTTGGAATGGGAAAAAAATAAATAAATAAAAAGGGAGTGGAGGTCATTAAGTTTTAGATTTGACTTCCCTAGAAAGAAGAAATGATGCAAGCAAATTCCTGCTGTTAGTCTTTACCAAAATTTCCTCTCTGTTGCATGTGCAAAAGTTTGATTGGAATAAGTATTTTAGGGTCCCCACCAACTTATTCCAATCTGACGTCTAGTTCAGTTTTGGTCCAGTTACCTGCATTTGATTGACCCAACTAAAGGCTTCTGGATATAGATCTCTTCCTAAGAATTTCTGTTGATTGCAGGTTGCGGCAGTATCTTGGGGTTGAGATTAATCTGATATAACTTTCCCTTATGACCTATAAGGTCATTCTTTTGAATGGAGAATTTCACAATCTTCCCCAAATTTTTCTTAGAAGATCAGATACTCTCTCCCTTTCTCTCTTGCTGGATGTACTAGTTGCTGGGGTAAGGTCATAGGATGAGACCATGGAGAAGTCTGCTGTTGTAGTGGGTTGGTTCGGGAATTAGCATTAGAAGAATAAAAGCCATCATTGGGAGAGGGAAAGATGGGGCCACAGGGTAGTTTAGTGTCACTCTCATAGAGTTGGGAGCTTGGGATGGAGAGATTTAGAAAGAAACAAAAAGGTAGGATGTGGCCATGGGAGGTTCAAGTGCTTGAAATTGAGTGAGGAAAAGGTCAAATGGGGGTTGGGAGAAGGGAATGTGAAGAGAAAAAACAAGATATATATTGCTGTGTATTATGTTAAGAATGGTCAAAAGTAGAATGGCACTTTGAATCCAAGTTTCTTCGAAAGCACTTTTTTTTTGTGGGGGTGGGGGATGCTTTCTTCTGAAGCACTGTTCACATTTTTTGGGTACTGACAAGCTGCTGTTCTTGGGGGAAGTATCTGATATTCTAAGAGGTATGGGGGACAGTGAAATTCTCACTTCTTTGAAGGAGACAGTTCATGTTATAATAAACTGTAAATTCAAGGTACCGTTTTTGGGAAAGGGATAAAAAATAGTAAAATAAAAAGTTATCATTTGCTTCCTTAACAGAATCATGGAGTATGACTATTTTGACATTAATGAGATGATTTTATTCACTATATCGGATGGTGAGAATCCTTGGCTTAGGACTACAGATATTCCATTTATTGGAGTTGTTTGGTGAACACAATTTTTATAGAATCTTTGTCCCATTCAGTTCAAAATGATGCTACAAAATATGGTGCATTATCTAAGAGAATAAATATATACTGGAAGAGTCCTTGATGAACACTAAGGAATCAAGATGAAACAAATTTAGGGATGCCCATGTAGATCTTTTCATTCAAAGCTAATTACAACAAATGAATTGGCTTTTTGATTATGTTTCTGGTGAATATGATCTACACAAAAGTGCACAAATGCATTATGACCCAGTACAGGTTGAATTTTGGAATCAGATGTTCAATGAATAGTGGAATAATATTTATGGAAGTGTCTCAATATGGTGATGCAGACTTGGTATTTTTACCTTTAGACATTTTTTTTTTGTGGGGGTGGGGGTGAGGGTGAGGGTGAGGGGATAAAGAAATTTATTTGCATTTGTAAGCATGCATTACACCACTTTTGTTTTAGTGGGCCACTACGTTGCAATTTTGCCACTTTACAAGACATTTATGTCTAGATAACCTGTTTGGTTTAAGTACAAGGGCTTTTATGGATGATATAAATATACAATGTAAATTCATGTTTTCTCCGGAGAATTTATAAAAATTTTACTTGGGGGGATGGATTAAAAACAAGTCCATTAAATCACTCAGAAGGCAGCCAGGGGAGGTACTTCTAGAAAATGATTGTGTATAAGGGTATTTCCCGTAAGGTAAATGCTCTGCTGTCCTGTTGATCTTCTGAAATTTATAACTCCTCGAGTATTCTAAAAGCCCTTTGAAGTTCAGATCACAAATGTCCCTGTGAGGCATTTCAATTAAGATATTATTTGTTCCTTTTTTCTTTGGAAGATAGGACAATTGACAGACTTTCACTTGAAGGGTTTGGTAATAGTGAAAAAATCAATTTAGTGATGTTTTGAAGCTAAGATCTGGAGGCATGTGACATAGCATCTGAGTGGGACCTAGGCTTGAGTACAGAGGCTGAAATTATGAAAGCGTAAGGCATGAATCAACCTAAATCATAGACTAATAATGTGGGAAGAATGCCATAAATTCCATACAACTTTGGAGGTAGGAAAAATACATGAATGGGTTTCTATTAAGGGTTGTAGCGTGACAACTTAGGCACAAGATCCATGTTTTTCATCATGTGTATACTTGTATACTTCAGGTTATTGATATTAAGCTGTTAAAAGACAGAAATCATTACATTAATGGCAGACTTGGTGTGTTATAACTTATAACTACTCCTTTTAGGATAATTTAGGTGTATTACTTCGAAGTTTCAAGAATGATGACTTACAAAGTTTCAAGAACGACAACTTCTTTTGCTGTATGCATACGTCTTTCATGCTTTTTATGATAGAGGACTGGCAGGAGTGACAAGTCCAACATCTGCAGACGTGTGAAAAGAAAATATTGAATTTCATTTGTTGAAGAGTGGGAAAAAGTTTTGATTTGTATGTGTAATGAATTTTTGTTGACCAGATTTTGTTTTTCGTCTGAACCCTCTAAAATTATGACTGGATTGTTTTATCTGGATAGTATATGAATATTGTACCATGAGAGTAGTGTTAAGTCGAGAGTGGGAGAGGTCTAAGTTAGTCATTGTTATTTACTTTAGTTCCAGAATTACCTCCATCCTATATAACTCTGATGACATCCACAATAGTGCCCTTTTTTTTTTTTTTTTAATTTGGTTTACTTGATAGTAAATTACTGAACTGCCATCCATTTGTAATTCAATCTCAGTGGACCCATAAGCTGTTCGAATCAGGTTTTTGGAACCCTGGATTTCACCACTTGGGATATGGGAAGAGATGAAGTATGAGTTGAAGAACAATTATCTACTATAACACATCCAAAGAAACTCTCCTTTTGACAATTTACTACTTGTTGATGCAAAAATTTGACCGTCGGCTCTGGGAGAGAAACCTACAAAAAAGAGGGCCAAAGGGGTGCTTCGGCCAAGATGCACCGATGCCTAAGTTAGTTTCAGACAACAAATATTGGAGAAGTGGAGAGAGAGTGAGATATTGACCTCTTTTCCCTTTTTATAGGGTAGATGCTATAAACCCTAATCCCCATATGGGGTGAAGTACCTTATTTACCCTTGTAGTTAGGTTCCTTGAGTTGTGAGGAGCCCCTTGATCTGTGGTGGGATGCTACATGTTCTACACTAATTGGTGGAGTGATATATGGTATATCAGATGCCCTCATTCCCTTAAGTTCCTATAATAGGAAGTTGAGGGAGTAGTGATGCAGTTGCACGATGGACTTAGGAAAGAAATATCTTTTGATTTGATTTTCTATTGTTTTAGAATTAATTTCTTTTTAAATTAGCTAGCTTCTAATTTTAGAATAGTTTCCATTAATTGTTTGATTTTTCATTTATAATAGTCATGTAATAGAGAAGAACTCAGTTTTTGGAAATTGGATGAATAGAAACTTGGTTGAAAATTTCTTTGGTTTTGAAACCATGGCTGCCGACCCCTTTTTTCACCCTCTCTGAAATCTTCTAATCTCTTCTTTTCCCTCTCTTATTTCTCTCTTTATCTCTTTTATATTCTTCTCCCTTCCCCATCGATCTGTTACAACCTTCTTTTTTTTCTGTTCGGTTCCTCCAACTAGTGACAATATAGGTTGAGAGGAGTGGTCAGATCTTCTTTGATCCCCTTCCTTTCCCCTTGAGATTTTGTGTGGTGGTTCTCCACCTGAGGGCGACTGAAAATCCAGAGTTTTGGCTCCAGTTGATATTCCTAAGTGAGAATCGAAGACAAAAATCAGATCTGGTTATGGGCCTTGCGCTGAACTGAGTTGTAGGTACAGATGTCCAGGTCGCTTGCAGTTTGAGGGCCCTATCTGCCGGAATCAAGAGGTCATAGGGTTGGTAGCCTTCGTCTGAAAATTCAAGCCAAATCGTGAAGTGTTAAAGGAGCTCTCTCTCCCTTACGTTTCCCTGGTTCTACCGCCCCTGTGATGGGTGTCGTGAGGTTGAGGTAATGTTATGAAAAGGTAATGTTCCATAAATTGCTTAACTTGCAACAAGGGAACAAAGAGGTGGATTCCTACACCCTCGAATTCCACAAACTGTCTTCAAGGTGTCGACTTCAAGAAACAGACCAGCAACGGGTGATGCGATATATCAATAGGTTAAGTACTGAGATTCGATTTGAGGCTGCTAACACTGATTTCAGGTCTGTTGATGTGGCATCAGCTCATGCCAAGACGGCTGAAGAGAAATCCATTTATTGGAAGGGTATGCTCAAGACTTCTTCAGTTTATAGACCTCCACCACGTATGGAGGAAAAGAAGCCTGAAACTCGCAGAGTTGAAGAGAAAAGGTTAGAGTTCAACAAGGATAGTGTTGGGGTGAAGAATATCATATGCCATAGTTGTGACGAGAAGGTTCACTATTCCAACAAGTGTCCCAACAGGACTCGTTCTTTGAACGTAGCAGAGAAGCAGCCAACAGAGAAGAGTGAAGATGAATCTCATTTGTATCCTTATCCCGTCGAGGACGATGATATTATCGATGATGAAGATGAGGATATAGAAGCTCATTCAGTTAGCCTTTCATCCTTTTCGAATAGACTAGTTGATAAGGGCTCCTCTTTTCAGACAGAAGGGTACTTTTCTGCACGGCTCCGACCATACTGATGTTCATGCAGTTTTGATACTGGGGCAGAAGCAAATTTTATATCTGTTGAATTTGTTCGAGCACACAACCTTCCACAGAAGCAGCTTTTCAAGAAGATTCACGTGCGAGGTTTTGGACCCACAGCTCGAGAAGAGGCCACTCCAGTTCGAGTACACTTACAGTTTGGGCCGATACAGTACCATGTCATCTGTTTGATCACCCCATTGGCACACAGCGACATTCTTCTAGGGCGACCTTGGCAGCGGCATGCAGGCATTCTCTATGATGGTGCACGGAACACCATCAAGGTGAAGCAAGGAGGTCGTATGTACTTAATGAGGTCACCGCATTATCAGACATGCCACGTCGTCGACTAACTCCTGCTCGAATGACACGTCAACCTACTCTCCCTCCTTTAAGTGTTATGTTCTCATCTTCTGCTTAGAGATACGTGCCACCTCATCAGCGAGCAACTTACAAGGGTATCTTGGGAGCACGACCTAACTCGACGGAGTCGAGTTCTTTTAAGACTGGGAGAGCTGATGCAGTTGCACGATGGACTTAGGAAAGAAATATCTTTTGATTTGATTTTCTATTGTTTTAGAATTAATTTCTTTTTAAATTAGCTAGCTTCTAATTTTAGAATAGTTTCCATTAATTGTTTGATTTTTCCTTTATATTAGTCATGTAATAGAGAAGAACTCAGTTTTTGGAAATTGGATGAATAGAAACTTGGTTGAAAATTTCTTTGGTTTTGAAACCATGGCTGCCGACCCCTTTTTTCTCCCTCTCTGAAATCTTCTAATCTCTTCTTTTCCCTCTCTTATTTCTCTCTTTATCTCTTCTATATTCTTCTCCCTTCCCCATCGATCTGTTACAACCTTCTTTTTTTTCTGTTCGGTTCCTCCAACTAGTGACAATATAGGTTGAGAGGAGTGGTCAGATCTTCTTTGATCCCCTTCCTTTCCCCTTGAGATTTTGTGTGGTGGTTCTCCACCTGAGGGTGACTGAAAATCCAGAGTTTTGGCTCCAGTTGATATTCCTAAGTGAGAATCGAAGACAAAAATCAGAATTGGTTCTGGGCCTTGCGTTGAACTGAGTTGCGGGTACAGATGTCCAGGTCACTTGCAGTTTGAGGGCCTTATCTGCCGGAATCAAGAGGTCATAGGGTTGGTAGCCTTCGTCTGAAAATTCAGGCCAAATCGTGAAGTGTTAAAGGAGCTCTCTCTCCCTTACGTTTCCCTGGTTCTACCGCCCCTGTGATGGGTGTCGTGAGGTTGAGGATAACCTCTTTAAGTGAGTGTCTTAAGTCTTTTCTCACTTATTTCCTAAAAGTGCCCCTACCTCTTATGTTTAACCTGATTTGTCCTCATTTTAGTTTAAATTCCTAGTTTGTCATACGTTTGCTCTCCACTCAAGTCATTTTCTTTTGCTTCCCTTGGTTAAGTTCTAGTTAATTACAAAATTGCCATTCTGTTAATTATTTACAGAACTGCCATTATTCTTGGTTTTATTTTAGTTTAACCCCACTACTATTTCTATTTCCAGAATTGCTCCTTTCTCTTTGAAGTTAATTGCTGTTAAGTCCTTAGTCACTTATTTCTCTCTATAAAGCTCCTAAAATTTACCAGAAATTACATTATTGACCCTGGTTTGTCTAGAGTGAACTATTTGGTTTTTTTTATTGGGTCCTAAGCAATCCGATTCCAAATTTTGGAACACGGATCCGCATCAAGTAGAGTTGCTTTTTCTCCTTAAGGATGCTTGAGCGTGTTCGATGCCCCCATTGTATTGGGGTTCATGCTCGGCGCATCCCCATTGGGTTGGGGTGTAGAAATTCATGCTCGGAGCATCCCCATCGTGTTGGGGGGTTGAGATATATGAGCTTGGTGCGTCCCCATCGTGCTGGGGTTCGAGATATACGTTGGAGCTCTGTACGTCCTCATCGTGCTGGGGTTAGAGATTGCAAGTGTAGAAGCTTGCGTGGTCCCCATTGTGCTGGGTTTGGAGATTCTAAGTGTAGAAGCTCGCGTGGTCCCCATTGTGCTGGGGTTGGAGATTTCTAAGTGTAGAAGCTCGCGTTGTCCCCATCGTGCTGGGGTTGGAGATTCTAATTGTAGATGCTCGCTTTGTTTCCATCGTGTTGGGGTTAGAGATTCTAGGTGTAAAAGCTCGCGTGGTCCCCATCGTACTGGGGTTGGAGATTCTGGGTGTAGAAGCTCGCGTGGTCCCTATCGTGCTGGGGTTGGAGATTCTAAGTGTAGAAGCTCGCGTAGTCCCCATCGTGTTGGGGTTAGAGATTCTATGCGCGGCTATAAGGTTGCCTAGAATTCAAGTCAACATGGGATACTCTATTTTGAGCTCGCGTGTGGAGTTTTTGGTGCCGAGTTTGTGTTCGGACTGCGGGGTGTGCGGAGCATGGCTAGTTGGTTGCAGAGTCACCTTTCAGATGGTCGGTTTCCCCTGTGTGCTTGGTCGTGGGATGCACGAGATGAAGAGGTTGCTTGGTTTCAATATTGCTGACCAGATACAAGTGCATGGTGAGGGCATCGAAGATCGTACATCCTACTCGGCCTACGATTAACAAGCTGGTCTGCTTGGCAATCACAGTTCTACATGATTGGGACCACGCGAGCTTCTACACCTAGAATCTCTAACCCCAACATGATTGAGACCACGTGAGCTTCTACACCTAGAATCTCTAACCCCAACATGATTGAGACCACGCGAGCTTCTACACTTAAAATCTCCAACCCAAGCATGATGGGGACGCATCGAACTCTATATCTCCAACCCCAGTACGATGAGGACGCACCGACATCCCCAGTACAATGGGGACGTACAGAGCTCCAACGTATATCTCCAACCCCAGCATGATGGGGATGCACCAAACTCATATTTCTACCCACAGCACGATGGGAATGCGCCGAGCATGAATTTCTATACCCCAAACCAATGGGGATGCGCCGAGCATGAACCCCAACGCAATGGGGGATGCATCGAGCATGAACCCTAACACAATGGGGGCATCGAGCATGCTCAAGCATCCTTAAGGACTCTACTCCAACTTTCTATTCTAGGAACTTAAGGGAGTGGGGGGCATCTAATATACCATATATCACTCCACCAATTAGTGTAAGCCATGTGACATCCGACCACAGATTAAGGGGCTCCTCACAACCCAAGGAACCTAACTACAAGGGTAAATAAGGTACTTCATCCCATATGGGATTAGAGTTTTATGGCATCTACCGTATAAAAGGGAAAAAGAGGTTAGTCTCTCACTCTCTCTCCACTTCTCCAATAAATTATTTGTTGTCTGAAACTGACTTAGGCATTGGAGCATCTTGGCCGGAGCACCCATCCGGTCCTCTTTTTCGTAGGTTTCTCTCCCGGAGCTGATGGTCGGATTTCTGCATCAACACTTCCAAATGGCATTTAAAGCTAAAGAGAACTTGAAGCAGCATGTCTATAAAGTTCAGTTCGCAAGTTGGAGAGTGTTGGAAGCTTAACTCCAGCGATGTTAAGGAGAAGGTTGGACTTAAATTTACACTACCAAAGGAAATTGAGAAACATCAATCAAAGAATAGAAGATTGAAATTGAAGACAAAGCTTAATTGATCAGAGTGAACTTTGATGATAAAGAAGAGACAGTGCTTGAAGTGTCAAAGACGGAAGATCAATAGGTAGAAGATTCTATTAAAAACGTCTACATTGAAGAGATCAAAATTGACAAAGTTGAAACAGTGGAAGATGAGGTAGAGGTTGAGAATACTCCACTCCACAAGACCTCGTAAACATTTATGATGTTCTTGAAGAGGTAGAGCTTGTTCTCAAGTCTTCAATGAGAAGGCTTCCAAAGTTGAGAACTCTATGGATATGACATTCACAGTTAATATTGATTCAGAGGTTGAGCACTAGTTTGTCATGCCACCAAATTTCTTTGAAGAGAAAGATCTACACCTCGAAGACTATATTCTAATCATCCCTAAGCTTCCAGATTACTGCTATGGGATGCAGATGAATATTCATCACACAGTCAATCCCTCGACACATAACTCAAGGTCTAGTTTTTTTCTAGCGGGGGAGAATTCATGCCAAATTTAGCAAGAAGAGAAAATGGGCCTATTGTTTTGGGTTTGGTTCACTTTCATGGTTCAAGTTAGGTTCATTTTGGAATGAGCTTCATATTTTTCAGTTTTTTGTTGTAATGGGCCCTTTCTATAAGCCCAATTATTAGGGATTTAAGTCCTATATGGGATTAAGTAGTTAGTTTTCCCCCTTTTTTGTTTTGTTTTACGGGAACAAAAATACTGAATCTTCTGTTTGGTGTAGCTGATTCGTTTTTACGTTTTAGTGAAACAAACTGGGCAAAAAAAAAAAAAAAAAAACTAGTAGAAATGGTATTGTTGAACCATGTGAAACCATGTTTCATCAGTCCAGAAATGTTTCAGTTGAAACAAAATGGGGATTTCAAATAAAGTTGGTCCTGATAGTCCTTGTGAAAGGCCTGGCACAACACACCGCACCTGAGAAGGCCTGGTGTCCCTGGTTCTCAGCAACACTGAGAAGGTTATCTCTCTTCCGACTCTTCTCTGTTCTTCCTTCTCTTCTTTCTTTGTTCTTCTGCTTCTCTCCTTTTTCTTTGCATGGCATCAGCACTAGCGTCAGATCATCATAGATTTGGGCTTTGTGATGATCACCTACAACAATGAATCCCCCATTAGTGATGCAATTATTCCTTCTCTTCTTCTTCTTTGAAAACATTGCTCAGATCTGTATTTTTCCTGTTGTAGAAAACCTAAAATCAATTTGATTTTAAACCTCTCCAAAATCGTTCCAGCAAAACCCTTTTGAGTTATGATGTTGAATTTCATGTTGCAATCTCCTTTTGTTACCTCTTTGTGATCAACCTTCTTGATAGCAATTCATGAAACCCTAGAAATTTTTGGGCCCGTTTGATAACGTTTCTGCCGTTTCTGTTTCAAGAAACGGCAGAAACATAAATTTCCGTTTCTAGAAATAGAAACGGAATTGAAGGTGTTTGATAAGTTATGTTTTTAGAAGTCGATGGTAACCAGTGAAAGAATTGCCACAAGTCGTTTCCAGAAACAGCGAACTTGTTTCGCCTGGGTCGTTTCTTGAATCATAAATAAGTAAAAATTTCTATTTCTATTTCTAAAAATAAGTGAAACGAAACAATTTTATCAAACGCTTTTTGCTCCATTTCTGCTGTTTCTGGAAACAGAAACAGTAGAAACGCGTTTCTTGAAACGTTATCAAACGGGCCCTTTGTTTTCTTCCTTCATGGCTCGAATTTCAGAAGGTAGTGTTGGAGCTAGAGGTAGAGCAAACCAGATCCAGAAACACAAATTCTCATGGTGATTATTGGCAATGCTCTTCGCCAGGTTTTCATGCCAAAGCAGGAGTATGAGAGTCTCAGAGGAAGAGAAAGCTTGGGGTCGGCTTCAGAGGCCAGTTGTTATGGTAACAAATGATGATTCTATGGCTTGCAGTCGTCATTTCTGGTTTCATTAGCTTGACGATTGTCTTTCCCGGTGATGAGGGGAAGAGACCCCTGTGTAGAGATTGGCGACTTCAGCCCTTGCCAATTAACTTGACTGGAGATTCTGATCTCTATGTGGGAGCATTTTATCTCACCGAGCAAGAGGCAGCGGATTATTACTGGATGGTTGTGTTCATTCCTTCAGTTATTCTTTTCTTTGCCTCGGTTGTTTACCTTGTAGCAGGTTAGAAAATTACGGGGGCTTATTACTTTCCTTGTCATTTGTCATAACTGAAATAGCTGTTCAATTTTATTCCAATTAGATAGTAAATTTCAAATGCGCTAGTATGGCATGCAATTCTCTGTTTATGCTGTTTAGTGAATCTCATATTTCTGTGTTTCCTTTACTGGATCTGAGATTTTATTGCTACACATGCAACTTACAGATTGTAGTGATAACCTTTTGAAAAAATTATTTTGTTTTGTTATCATAATTTATCCTGGTTGTGTAGGTACTAATTTTTTTCTCCATTTTCCCCCTTTGTTGGATAGGTTTCTGTATATGATGGTTTACATTCTGACTTCAGGTGAATCGTTTCATAGCTGCATTATTGCTTCAAAAAACGTGGATGCAGTTAATTGAAGAGGGACCAATTCATGGGATAAATTTGGAAGCAATTGAAATTTGTAGGACAAGGAGTCATGTACTGGAGAAGAACCAGTCTTCTAGTCTCGACCATATCCGAATGAACCTTGGGCAACAGTTTGCAAATTAATTTAGTGCAAACACAAATTTTCCAAAATGTTGCTAGATTGCGCAATTAGGGTCTAAGGTAGAGCCATTCGTAATATGAATTTTATTTTCCCAAGAAATGGAAGAATAGTACAATGCTCCAATGAGTAGCATTCCGTTCGTGAACGTAAAAATTAATCAGATTTTCTGGATCATGAAGTTTAGAGACATCCAACCATATAGATACTGATTTGAACTGTCTGCCAAGAGATAAATCGGCATGGGAGACAAGAAGGTTAGATGTTCAACCTGGATGATAGATGGTGAATCTGATGATCTGATTCAGTTTAATCTAAAAATTTTCATCTTGTTATATTCTTTCCAATCCCGGCTGATCAATTTTGGTGCCCATGGTTATGATAGTGGCAAACAAATATTTAATTTATGCATGTTTGGTAATTAGTGGCATTTTTTTTAAGGGTAATGTATAGCGTCACCCCCTTAGAGAATACCTCAATGAGAAGGACACTTCCTTTGTTTCACCAAATTAGACTTAGACGTCCAATCGTCAGTTATTGTGAAGGAATATAGTTTATATGCCGATGTCAGTTACTATATTATATTTTAAGTACCAAAATGCCCTTACTAAATGTGAAGCACTTAAAATGCCCATGTAATAAGCTCAATCTCTAAATAGATTTGGACCATCGATGATTGTTTAGAGCACTGGAGATCATAGCAGCAGTGGCATCGGCGACCAGGAGGAACCTGCGGCAATAGCAATGACTCTGCCATTAGATCCAAATGCAGAGAAATCGTTCTTCCCCTGTTGTGTCTGTGATGCTTTTGTGATCCCTTCCACCAGAAGATGTGCGAGGGGATTCCGGTACCTCTGGGCGTTTGCATTTTGAGAAGCAAAGATGAAGGTTCCTACCTAGCATGTTCGGAATTTCCTGTGCCGTCTCCTCTGCCCGCATTGTAGAGAGAGATAGAAAGAGAGACAGAATCGTCGCCTGCAGTGAGCAACTGGGAATTGTGGAAGTTGATGCATGAGGAAGGGTTGCTGAATCTTGCCATCCGATGATACACAATTACTAGTTTTTCTCTCTAGTCTACATTTGAATTCTGGGCTCTCTCTGTGTTTCTTGGCGCCTAGTATTCACTAATCTTTTAGACGGAATCTCTCAGAAAAATATGAAATAGAGGTTTCAGGCCTTGAGGGTTATTTTTAAACAAATCAAGAGACGCTTCACTGAGTATCCTGTCGACTTCTTTCACCCAAAAATTCTCTTACAAACCAAAATTAAAAAGAAAAAGTGAGATAAAATCTTCATTAGTCTTCCTGCGTGGGTAGCTGGGTATGGATTTTTTTAGCGAAGCCAACTACCGACTTGGCGAGTTTGACGTGGAAAACAGAGTCAGGTTTGGGTCAGCCATGGTGACATGCTCGTGTAAGCTTCTTCTTGTTCGAAGTTCTAACCCTCACCTCTTTTGCTTCCATGAGAGCAGTTAGGAGTTCCCGCCAAATGCATTATATTTAGAAGTTTTTTTTTTTTTTCCGCTGTAAATTACCCATTAGAGCCAAATGTAGAACGGAATTGTTCTTCCCCTGCTGTGTTTGTGATGCTTTCATGATCGCTCCCAGCAGAAGATGTGCGAGGGGATTCCGTTGCCTTTTTGCGTTTGCATTTCGTTGTGGTTTTAGAGAGAGAGAGAGAGAGAGAGAGTGAGTGGGTTAAAACGAGTTTTAGTGAAAAGGGTATATTGGTCATTTTACCTCTTGATTTAATAGTGACTAACAGTAGGGCGTCTAAGTCTAATTTGGTGAAACAAATGGGGTGTTTTTATAATTGTGGTATTTTCCAGGGGGTGGTGCTGTAAATTAACCTTTTTATAATTATTGATTATGTAAACAAAAAAATGTTTCAGAAAAAGTTTTACCAAACGTCTCAACTGTTTTTCCATTTTGAAATTATTTTTGTAATAGATTTATCGAACATCATTTTAGAGGCAAAAATTGGTCTTTAATTAAGAAATGGAAAATTCTGGTTTTGAGAAACGTTACTAAACACAGCCTTACTATTCTTAGTTTTTTATTTTGCCTACCTTGATGTGCAAGGCACCACTACTAAATGTTTGGGTTTATTTTTAGTTGTTTCTATTTAGTACTTTCCTTTTAAGAGATAGCGGACTCCTCTTTACATTGTAAAAGTCATAGAGCTTCAACGACAATTTTGAAGATGAATAGAAGTTGGTTTTATAAAATATTGTTATGAGAAATTGTGGAGTTAGGTTAGTGAGAGACTGACAAAGTCCATCGGTGAGAGGCCTTGGCCATTTCCCCCTCCCTTTCTTATTCTTCTTTTTCATTTCCATCAATATACTTTAGTTTCTGTGTTGGTTTTCTCTGCAAGTGAGTACATTGTGTGGTATCGAGGCTAATGTGGAGGTGTGATTATTTACTGTTGAATTCTCCTTACATATCTTGTGGTGTACAGAATATTGGAAGACAGAATCCTACCCTGCGGCACCTTGGTTCGGAACTTTGTTTCTAACCAGTAGAATATGATGTAGATCGAGCTTGCATAGAGGGTGTCACAACATAACCCAAAGACATGTAAGGGTTCAACCCTCATGGGCACTGAACAGACGATCAATAAATATCAACGAATCAACCATAACAAAATGCATCAAATTTTAGTCTCAAACAAAATAAACAAACCATTGTCATTAACCTCAAATATTTCCTACTGGCAGTCCAAGGTATGTCCCAATTTAAACTTCAAAACTTAATTTATTAGAGTTTGCATCAAGTTGCTCTATTACGTCCAACTAATAAAATAAGAACAACAATTATAATTAAAGTAATCTTTGAGTCCCCCTTGAAGATTGCACCAAACCACACTTTTAAAAAGTCAACCCTCTTTAATGGAGGTCAGACTTTAGGAATCAATCACCCCATAACACATATTATTACTCTTCAAAAGATGAGAATGATTGGTTTAGTAACTTAGGAGTAATTAGAAAAATTCTAAGTTAGGATACAATTTTCAGATTTTAGTAAATCTAAAATTATTTATTTATTTATTTTTTGGTAGAAAGGTAATCTATTCAACATAATGGATTAAACACCTGCCCTCTGTGACAATATCAATAGGCAAACAGGGACTGGAATTGGGCCAAACTGTCATATCCAAAATGGACAAAGCCCTCCTAGTAAGGGAATCTGCAATAGAGTTGGCAGCCTTTGGAATAAAAACAAAATTATACTCTTCTAAATAAGTGGCCAAATGCCTGATATCCTCAATAATCGGTCTAACAAGAAGTGTGGAATCTATTGCAGGCGACCGCAGGTAGAAAATAATCTCTCGATTGTCACACTCTACCATTGGTAAGATGCTCCCCAAATTTGTATAGTAACCACCCCTAGGGTAGTTTTTCTAATCCCCAAAATATGATTAAAAATGGTTAGCGGCTAGATTAAAAGTAATTAGAGGATTGTTGGTTCATATCTTTACAGATTTCATGGACTTTTAAGTAGCACGCAAACCAATGGTCATAATCTCTCCCAAAGTGGATCGTTTCTCACTCTATGGGAGGGGAGGCTATGCTAAAAAATTGGACCTCAAACCATGGCCAGATTTGAAGAAATTTAAAAATCAAGATTTAATCAAGAATTGATACATTTGATCTGATACTCCCCTGATAAGTAAAGTTTTACCTGTCCTTCTACCCTATAAAATTCCTAAATTTCCCTTCTATTTCAAGTGGAAATTGGTTACTTCCTTCTCAAATTGGACTCTAGGTTAGGTTAAACCTGAAATGCTTGGAAAATTGAAAGCCAATTGTCGGCAACCTTTTCAAGTTTCAACGATAAGCCTTCCTACTCCTCCTCTCTCTCTCTCTCTCTCTCTCTCTCTCTCTCTCTCTCTCTCTATTCTCTCTCTCTCTCTCTCTCTCTCTCTCTCTCTCTTATATATATATATATATATATATATCATTTTTTCTAATTTTTTGTTTTTTACTTCGAACAAGATCTACCCTCTGCCATTATTCCATTTTTTTTTTTTTTTTTGATAAGTAACTTTGTGTATTGAAGAAAAAAATGTAAGGTATAGAGAGGGGATGTCTCACATACTCCCTTTAGGCAGACCTAAAGAAAAGTAAGGAGATCCCTTATCAACCAGGACAAGCCTTGCACAATCCAAATAAAATATACACTTACATGACTTTTACTTCCTAAAATAGATAGAATGCCTAGCATCCATATCCACAAGACTTTGCAAGTCTTGGGGGAATTGCTCTGGCCGAAACGTAATCTCACCCTCTCCTGTGTCATATGTAGCCATAAAGTCAATTGGACTATTAACCTCTCTCCATACATGTATAATCTCTTTCCTTTCAAACTCCATAAGCAAGTGTAGAAGCTTATTTTTAAGGGTTTGAATCTCCCAAGGCCCTTCTACTTGTCCATTTATGATATCCACAACTAACTTTGAATATGATTTAACTGATATATGCAAGATATTGAGATCCTTACATAAGCTAATCCCCTTTGATATTGCCATAAGCTTAATGAATAATATTGACTTTACTATCCCCTTTCCAGCATAAGCCAGAATCAGCTGTCCACTCCTCTCCCTGATAATTCCACCATAACCAGCCCTATCCTGTGTGAGAGAACCATCACAATGGAGAGCATACATTTGACCTGGTGGTGATATCCAATGGCAAGATAATGAGGTCTTACTAATCCATGTAATATTCAGCCCCCAATTATTACCAAAATATGATTTCTACTATTACAAACAGTAGTGAACCAAGTAGCCTTACATCTATTTTTCACATCATCCATAATACATGATATAATCTGGTCCTTAGTTTTAACCTTCCTCTTAAATATCCTTGCATTCCTCTCCTGCCATATATGCTGAATTGTGGAACATAGAGCTAACCTTCGAATGACCTTAAGGTCATCTTCTTCATGAAACTCATACTTTATTCATAAAAAAAATGCTAGTAATAGTTAGGGATTGAGTCCCAAATTGCGAACATAAAGCCATAATGCTCCTCCAAATAGTAGAAGTGAATTGCATTCAAAGAATAGGTGGTCTCTACTTTCAATACCAGCCCAATAGAAGATGCAACTACTAATCACCCCAACATTTCTTTCACCAGGTTATCTTTGGTAGGCACTGCATCCATTAGGCATCTCCAAGAAGTAAAAGAATGCCTTGGCATATTGTCATGAACCAGATGCAATTGACCCAATCTACTTTATTCCCACACTCCTATATATCTCCCAAGCTAATTTAGTAGTGAATTTCCCCTTGGGATCCCTTTCCAGACCACCCTATCATGATCCCTATGGTGTAACCTATCCGCCGAAGGAAGGGCCTCTCAAGCTTATATGAGCTGGAGAGTAGTAGCAGGTCCTAGGTTCCAACTCCCGCCCCTTATAATTTGCCTAACCTTTGCTAGTCTATCTAACCCAACATCATACTGTATTCTGTCCCCAAATTTATTAAAGAGAACTCCCAGTGGATGCCAATTATCTAGATAGTAGTATCCCTACCATCACCTATAAGATGCAAGACATAAGGTTCTACTTGGCCTCTGTACTTGATAATCTTCCTCCATACCCATGAAGCATAAGTTATATGTTTTACAGTCCAAATAGAATCATTTTTTAAGTATCTCTTATAGATCCAATCTACCTATATACTCTTCTTATGAGATGCAATCCACCATATTAATTTCATGATCCCAACAATATTCATATCTCTGATGCATTTTAAACCTAGTCCTCTCTCAGACATGGGTTTACAAACCACATCCCAAGATATAAAATGTATCATCATTTCAAGCATAGGACCAGACCATAAGAAATTATTAAAAAGGGACTCAATCTTTGAAATCACATTACCCCATAATCCGAAAAGCCCTGACTAGTAGATATAGGATCCTTGCAAGATTGAAGATATCAACTGAAGGCGACCAACATAGGACAAGAATCTTGACTTCCAACCCTCCAGCTTCTTACGCATCAAATCTAGAATGGGAGCACAATCTACCATAGATAGTTTTCCAACAATAAGGGGGACACCAAGATACCTAATAGGTAATTTTGTATCCCTAAATCCCGTAAATTCCAAAAGTTCCATCTTGCTACTTTGAGTAGGCCCCCTAAAATAATAGAGGACTGAAACCTATTGAGATGCAACCCAGGGTAGGTAGCAAACTCAGCTAGAGCCCCCCCTATTGTAGTTGTAACAAATTCACAAACTCCCTTCATGAAAATCATGAGGTCATCCGCAAAAATTAAGTGAGTCAGATGCAAAGGCTTGCACCTTGGCATAAGAGAGATTCTTCCTTCAACCTCTAGCTTTCACATGATCCCTGAAAAGCCCTCCATAGCTATAGTAAACAAATATGGAGATAAAGGGTCTCCTTGTCTAATGCCTCTTCTTCCCACAAAATACCCTGCTAGGCTTCCATTCACCAAGATAGAGAATGATGGGGATCTCACACAAGCCTTTATCCACCCTAGGAACTTATTTGGAACCTTCATCCTTTCCATGACTTCAAACAAAAATCTTCTGGTAAGAGAATCATACACTTTATGTAGGTCAATCTTCATTACTGCTGAGGGGGTAGCTTTCTTCTGGTCAATTCCTCTTACAATATTATGACACAACAGAATATTACCTGCAATCGATCTTCCTTTAATGAATGTAGATTGACACTCACTCACTACATCACCAATCACCAATTGTAGCCTGTTAGTGAAGATTTTCGTAATTACTTTATAGATCAAATTGCATAAGGCTATTGGTCAGAATCCTACAAATGTATACACATCCTTAGTCTTCGGAATAAGGCTAACGAAAGTGACATTTATAGAATAAAGCATCGTGGATTCCCTGAAACCATTTGACTGCCAAACATAGATCTTCACCAACCAATTCCCATGATGTCTTAAAAAACCTAGCACCAAACCCCTCTAGACTAGGAGCCTTGTGATCCTTCATTGAAAATACCACTTTCTTAATCTCCTTATTTGACACACCTCTTTCCAAACCATTTTGCTGATTTGAGGTTAGTAACCCCTAAAATGGTATACCCTCAGGGCAAAACCCATTATCCACCCACTCATATCCGAACGACCCCATATAGAAGTCAACACTTCCTTTTTTATTCCAATTTTTTATCTTCTTCTTTTGCAAACACAACCTGCTCCTTGTTCCTCTCTTCCTCTGTAGAAGGCCCGACCTAGGCCTCTATTCCTACTGCAACCCCACCTCCTGCTTACCTGCCCTCCCATTTGCAACCCACTGCTTTTGAGCTCATTGATTTGATTTCCCGTTCCCCAATGGTAAGCTGGTTAATTGAGCATTTTCAGTTGCATCACATTATGATGTCCTTATGATAGTGAGCCCCAAAGGATTTCTCATGAATTCAAGCTTCCTAATCCCAGTTATTGTAAATGAAAATAGTGAAGTTGGAGTGATTATTTTAGTTCTTAAAAATTAATGAGTGATCATATGAAAAGTAAAACAAAAGGACCGTTTCTCTGCAATTTGGGCTTTGGAATTTTGGGATTGTTATTTTCCCATTCTCATCCTTCAAATTGCCACTACAAGAAAATCCCTCAATAATTCCATTCCCTGTGACCAGACAGTCGATGGTGGTCCGTTATGATTACAGCTAGTGAAGACCCACAAACAACAAGTCAGATGATGACATGGAAAGGAGTGATGAGGACGTGGAAGGAACTCCACATCTTACAGCTAGAAATAGAAGACTCCCAATACTTACAGATAATTACCTATGAGTTGTATGGGGTGTCGTAACTAGCAATTATTTTGGGGTTAGAGGTTGTTAGGAAGGATTAGAAGGGAATGATGACACGTATCAGGGAATCAAAACAGTTATCAACCACATATATATATATATATATATATCTAAATGTAACCTACCCGGTTACAAAAACCTTGTAACCTAAATTATTGTCTCCCCATTATTTTGTCATTTTGTGATTGCTTTTAAGGTCAAAAAAGTAAATTACTGTGTCCCCATTATTTTGTCATTTTGTGATTGCTTTTAAGGTCAAAAAATCAAATTCAACCTCAACTTTTTGAATCGTTACTTTAATTTAAACGGCAAAACGAGGGGTATTTTGAGAATGAATATACTCTTCCCAAACAACCCAAACAACCCCTTGCCCCAACTGATCGTTTTCCTCCTCGCGAATCTTTTTGTTACCTTTCTTGGTTCTTATGGCATAAAGTTTTGCAAGATCATCTCTAGTGAGTCAGGTAAAGACTCTCTTTCTTCTCGGCATGTCCCATGCTTTTATGGGTTTTAGGGTTTAAAACTTTTGGTGGACGTCATTTTTTTTTTTGAAATTTAGAAAACAAAACCTCTTCCCAGAAATTCATGTATCAATTATATTGCAATAATTTCTATTGTTGCGCATTAGAGATGAGGTGGGTAAGATAGTTCTAATCATGTCTCTTTTTCTCTCTTCAAAGAAATCAATTGTATTAAACATGCTAGTATTTTTAACAAAGTTAAAATCCAGAAAGATGATAAATGGCATTATTGTATGCTTTTTTTTTTGTAAAGTAATATCGTAGGCTTGGTACTACTATAATGATGACATGTGAAATTTTGTAATTATAATATATTTTATAGGTTGATTCTAAGGGTTTTGGGATTGATTCTGGTCAATCCCAATTTGATTTGGATTTGGATTGATATTGGCAGCTACTAATTTGATCTTTGATTCTGTGTTTAAAATCGATTATAAGGTTTATAGGACTAGATCGTGGGTCTTAAGATTTGAGGGCGATTCTAGGGTTCTTTTTATCCGATTTTGATTCGATTGGATCAAAATTTATAGGAATCAGTTCCAAGGATGTAGGGGATGGTATCAGTATAGGTCTCTGTCGATGTCAAATCTATACCGATCCAAATCGGATGGGATCGGTGGGTATCGGTCTATTTTACCCTTAATTTTTATAAAAGGTACTACTTTTTACCTATTTTACCCCTGAAACAATCCAAATAACCGATCCAGATCGAGGATCGGTCTCAGCCAATACGATCAATCCCAGACCGATACTTGAAACCATGATCAGTTCGATCTCCAATTCCAAGTTTAAAATCCCCAGTTGATTTGGCTAGTTCGGATCAATCCCAATTCTGATCATTATAGAATGGCATATCTAGGATTTTTGGGATTAGGCTATTGGTTTTTAGAATTTAGTGTCAATTCTAGCATTTTTGTGATTGATTCAGATATGATCCAGACTAGAATCATTAGGGACCAATTTATTCTTTGATTTTAAGTTAAAATTCTAGTATTAGTCGATCTGGATTAGAATTGGTCATGAACTATCCAACTCTGGAAGTTCTAGAATGGTCAATTTAAAATTGGAATCACTAAAGGGATTGTTTTGATACTCAATTTCGAGTTTAAAATCATTGGTTGAATAAACCAATTTCGATCCAAATCGACCATAGTAATACCTATCCAGGCTGTTTCAGAATGACTGATTATAAGGTTTTTGTCATTGATTTGATCCATTTCCAATTTTGGTCACTTTGATCTAGATTTTATCTAGTATTGGGCCAAATTGAAATCGAAGTTCAATTTCAATTTAGACCGATTTGATTTTTATTGAGTTGACTTAATGGCCTCTTGTAGGTAATAAGTTCTCTTTTAGTAATTTTTGTAAGTTGTTATAAGGTCTTTTATGGTTTCGATTCTCTTGATCTGGTCCAATTCAATTTTTTATCGATTTGATAAAAACTCAAATCGATAAAGGTTCGTTTCACGTTTCTCTTGATTAGTCCAACCCGCTTGGACTGGAAATGGACACCCTTACTCAAAGCAATAGACCCAATCAACCAACGGTTAGTATAATTTTTTTTTTTTCATCCCATGTTGGACTTTAGAGAGACAAGGAATTGAGATTTGAGATTCCAAACGTAGTGATGGGTCTATTTGAGGATAAAATTACATTTCTACCCTTTTTAAATATTTTGTCATAAAAAGTGGCGCAACAACTTTTAAGTTTTTATTGGGAATATAAACACATGAAATTACTTTTTGAATTTTCTTGAACCAATCATTTCTTTCACAGTATAAAACTTTTTAGGTAACTAAAAGTGGGTTACAAGTACCTAGGTTACAACTAGACAAACCCTATATGTAATAGTCTCTTAGGAGGAAAAAAATCCTCTGTTTTTCTCATTCTTGTTTTTCCTTATTTTGCTACCTACAAAATACGACACGTGGACAACTTTAAGACCAACGCACCGGATGTAATAATCCTCACCCAACCTTGACCGTTGATGTTAAAATTGTCCACGTGTCGTGTTCTGTAGGTAACAAAACAAGGAAAAACAGAGATGAGAAAAACAGAGGATTTTCATCCCTCTTAGGAGGGCGAGGATAATGAATCTCTCTCTATGATTTTTCTCATTTTCTTTCGTTCTTCTCTCTCTGTTGGAGGAAGCTTCCCTTGAAGAAGCAGTTGTTCCCTTTCGCCTGAAGTTCATAACATTTGGTCCAACCTGGCGGATATGGCCGAAGGAACATGGCTACACCAGTTTGATGAATCGCTCAAGTAGTTAGTTACAACGTTTGCAGAGTAAGGGGTGCAACTAGATTCCCTTCAAGAAGATGTAACAGAACAAAGGCACGCGACGACGAAACTCGCATTGAAACTCACCACCACGGACAGAATATTGGAACAAGCTTTGCGACTATCGAATTCATCGTCGGAACAACGAGCAAGCTTGGCAGTCACTCTGTAATAATAGTTATTACTTTGCACAGCTCCCTTCAGCCACGAACAATACAATTGGATTTTTCCTAATTTGATAGCATAGATCTCATCGGATGTATTTTTAAGGCTGAGAGGTTTTTCAACTACCATGACACACCAGACGATTAACGTTTGATAATCTCATCGTTTAACGTGGATGGTTTGACGCTCTAATGGTTTCAATGGATGCATCGATTAGAGCTATCCACCACGTGGACAGCATTTACTCGAGCTTTGGGGATCAAGTTTGGCCCGTCGGAGTTTGATGATCCACATGCAACATTGGCAAAGCTATCCCAAAGCTCTACAATAGCAGAATACCAATCACGCTTCATCTTACTCGCTAATCGTATTACGAATCTGCCGCCGACCTTTCTAGTGAGCTATTTTATTTCTGGTCTTCGTTCTGACATTCGAACTAAGGTAATGGCGTTTAGACCCACTTCTATAACACATGCATTAGTGCTGGCTTGTCTCCAAGAATCTAAGCTCCCAGAGACTCCGATCATACAACTGACCTTTTTCCCAGCCATCTAGACCACCGTTACTCCCCACACCACTGCAGTTACCCAATCCAAGGATTCCTCTGCTTCCAACACCTACCCCAGCTATATCCATTAAGAGGTTGTCACCAACAGAGTTGCAGTAGCAATGTGACTGGGGACTCTACTACAACTATGACGAAAATTTCACACCAGGGCCCTGATGCAAGACTCAACAATTATTCTTATTGGAATACGAGGAAGAAGAAGAGCCACGTCATGAGATCGATGATGACCGGACAGTCTTAGAGTTGGATAATCGTGGGGAGGCTCCAACGGTAACTACAAAATTATCTTATCACTTCATAACTGGTATGACATCCGCTACTATTGTTTCACTGCTTATGTGGCTGGGAAACCAATTCAGGTGTTAGTAGATAGGGGCAATACCCATAATTTCATGCAGAGTTGGATTGCCCAACATTTGTGGTTGTCAATATCACAATGTTGGTAGGAAGTGGAAATCGCCTTGTATGTGAAGGATTGATTAAACAACTCCCTGTACAACTCAAGGATTACCTGTTTCGATGGATGCATAGGTGTTGCCACTCTTTGGTGCTGACTTAATTCTAGGAGTCCAATGGTTGATTTAATTAGAGACCCATCTTATTTGATTATGCCAAACTAACCTTGGAATTTCAAGATGGGGATTACAGAATCAAGTTAATGGGGGACACAATTCAACCCCCAACAGAATTATAATATCATAGCCTTCGTCGTCTTAACGAAACACAATGCCATGCTACTCTATTCCGACTGGAATTATAGCAACTTGTAGAGCCCCAACTTGATGTGAAACCGTTGAACTCCTACTTAAGGCCTACAATGAAATATTTGAACAATCCAAAAGTCTGCCACCAAGGCGTGTGCAGGACCGTGCCATCCATCTGCAACCAGGGGCCCAACCAGTCAATGTGCATATCGCTATCCCCATTTTCAGAAAGAAGAAATAGAGAAGCAAGTCATTGAAATGCACTCAGCATGGGTTATTCGCTCAAGCACCAGACCCTTTTCATCTCCATTTTTGTTGGTTAAAAAGGATGGTACTTGGAGGTTTTGTGTTGATTATCGCGCATTGAATGCGATCACAGTGAGAGATCATTTTCCAATTCCAACTATTGATGAACTTTTTGATGAGCTGCATGGCGCGTGTTATTTCTCCAATTGGACTTGCAGTCGGGCTATCACCAAATACGTGTAAGAGACAGACATTTCCAAAACTGCATTTCAAACCCACGATGGGCACTTTAAATTCTTGGTAATGCCTTTTGGTCTCACCAATGCGCCATCAAGCTTCCAAGCTATGATAAACTCCATATTTCAACCCTTCCTTTGTCAATTCGTGTTGGTATTCTTTGATGATTTGTTGGTTTATCGTCCAACTTGGTCAGCTCACTTGCAACATCTCCCAGCTGTGTTCTTTGTACTGCGAAATCATAAACTCTTTGCTAACGATCGAAGTGTGCGTTTGGATAGAGGTCAATAGATTATTTGGGATATGTAGTATCGTCCAAAGGGCTATCAGTGGATCCGAACAAAATTTCTACTATCCTTTCTTGGCCGATTCCACGCACTATCAAGGAGCTTTACGGCTTTCTTGGACTTACCGGTTATTATTGTCGTTTCATACGTGTTTATGCTCATGTGGCCACCAAGTTGACAGATCTATTAAAAAAACGAAGCTTATATCTAGTCAGAGAAGGCCAATGTTACATTCAAGGATCTCCAAACAATCATGATACAGGCTCCGGTACTTGCTCTACCAAACATCTCCTTACCTTTCACTATTGAAATGGATGCTTCGGGGGTAGGGATAGGGGTTATCCTGTCTCAGGAAGGACACCCAATAGCATATTACAGAAAATAATTGTCTCCATATCTACAGGCATCCTCCACTTACATTAGGGATATGTACACGATCACCCAAGCCGTGGCACGTTGGCGACAATACCTCTTGGATCATAAGTTTTTATCAAAACTGACCTTTTGAAATTTAAGTGAACTCACTGCACAAGTGATACAAACACCTGAACAACAACAATGGCTAGCAAAATTGGTAGGATGTGCCTTTGAGATTGAGCATAATCCAGGGCGCGAGAATACCGGAACCAATCCCCTTTCACGTGTTGCAGATGCTGCATTAGCGCTTTTGATCTCTGTAACCTCGCCTACCCTTGAATTTTTCAATGATGTGAGGACTGCAATATCTACTTCATTAGAGCTCCAACAAATTTGTACCGGCTTAACCACTACACCAGCTCTATTTCCTCATTATACCCTGTGCAATGGTCTTCTGTATTATAAGCAAGGACTTGTTCCTCCTTCGGAGTCCGCCCTCCACGACTCCTTCCTCCATGAATTTCATTCCTCACCTCAAAGAGGGCATGTTGGGTCCCTGCGAACTTATAAAAGGACAGCCACAATTCTTTATTAGAAAGGGATGCACAAGGATGTGAAGCGCTACGTGGAAGAATGTGCAATCTGCCAACAAATGAAATTAGAGCACACCTCTCCGGTAGGACTTCTCCAACCTCTTCCTATACCTGAGTTTGTGAAGACATTTCGATGGACTTTATCACAGGGTTACCGGTATCTACAGGGAAGGCAGCCATCATGGTTGTGCTGGATCGAATTACAAAGTATGCCCATTTATGTCCATTGCCGTGCCATTAAGCCACAAGATGGTTGAGATTTTTGCTGCCGAAATAGTTACGCTCCATGAACTTCCTCGAACAATCTTCAACGATAGAGACCCCTTGTTCCTCATTTCATTTTGGCAGGACTTATTCAAATTACAAGGAACAACTCTCGCTATGAGTACATCATACCATCCACAAATGGATGGCCAAATAGAGGTGCTCAATTGATGTTTAGAGATGAATCGACGCACCTTTGTAACTGACGACCTTGTTTGATGGCTGAAGTATTTAGGCTGGGCAGACTATTGGTACAATACAGCTTATCATTCAGCTATAGGAACGACTCCCTTTCAAGCTTTCTATGGTCGATCTCCTCTGAATCTTCCATGGTATATACCGGATGCCTCAACCAACGAAGTTGTTGATCAGGACCGCAAATCCAGGGATCAGGTCCTCATAGATCTCAAACAGAGCTTGGTTCACGCTCAGTCTTGCATGAAAGTTCAGGCTAATAGGAAGTGCACGGATCGCAAATTCAATGTGGGAGAATGGGTTTTTATTAAGCTTCGTCCTTATCGTCAACTCTCTGTTGCATTAAGATCAAATCACAAGCTTTCCAAAAGGTTTTTTGGTCCATATCAAATCCTGGTATGCATTGGCAAGGTAGCTTATAAATTGGATCTCCCTGTTTCTGCTCAGATCCACCCGGTATTCCACGTAGCGGTTCTTAAACCATACATTGGTGATCCTCACCCACAGCCTCTTCCTCTCCCACTAATTTTCGAGGCTGATTCATCTTCCCCAATACCGATCACAATCCTGCAATTTTGTCCATTTCTCCGGGAAGGTTCTATCGTCCACTAAGCTTTTATTCAATGGCAGGGCTTACCCATGGAGGAAGCATCGTGGATCGATGTCACAACCCTCCGTCATTTAGTTCCAAAGCTCAACCTTGAGGACAAGGTTTCTCTTCAAGAGGTGGGCAATGTTATGACTATAGTTAGTGAAGACCTCACAAACAATAGGTCAGTCGATGACGTGGCAAGGAGTGATGAGGACGTGGAAGGAATTCCACGATGTACAGCCAGAAATAGAAGACGCCCATCATTTTTAGATAATTACATATAAGCTGTATGGGGTGTTGTAACAGGCAATTATTGTCAGCAAGGATTGGAAGGGAATGATGACACATGTCACGGATCAAAATGGCTACTACATGGTCTTGGTTTTTCCTTAACGGATTGTACCCGCAAGCTTGGAGGTGCTTTTCATCTTTAAGTCATGTATCCCCTGCCCACTGCATACTTCTATTTTTTATTCTTTCCCCTTCTGCCACGTGAATGTCCCACTCATTCTTTGAATTGATATCATATACAATGGTCAACATAAAGACGAACTTGGTAGGGCTCAAATCATATCCGTTTACGCACTCTGGCAAGAAAGTACCCCTTTATGTAAGAGGATGCAAGTTGGGAAATCGAAATGAAATAGTAATGTAACCAAAGTTTTTTTTTTTTTTTTTTTTTTTGTGGTAACGGTAACGTAACACCAGTCGTCCAAACCTCACAATAGGACCTTAAAATTGACATCCGTGAGAAAGGGGTTGTAGGTGGGGGAGGGATGCAGCTGGAGAGCGGGGCTACGAGAGGAGAGGATGTGGGGCTGTAGTTGCAAAGAAGGGGTTGGGGAGGGAAGGCCAGTGATGGGATTACCTGGATAAGAGGGTAATTTAGGATTTTCAAAGTATTAGGGTAGAAGGAGAGGTTGAACTTTACTTATAGGGGAGCATAAGAAAAAAATGTTTCAGAGTAGGGAATTTTTAGTAAATATAGGTTAAGTATAAGGGAGTGATAGTAATTGCCCCTATTTTGTAAGGTAGAAATTTCCTTCGCTCACATGTGTCAGAACTGTTTTCGACATTCACGGATGTCACAAAATATATATGAGCCATCTATTTTCATTGTTTCTTTGAACTAAATTGCTTTTTTCTTGCTCAGAGTTAGAGAGTGAACAATAATGACAAGAGTTATGATACAAATGCATGGACATTCACGGTTCCATGCCAATACACTATAGGTAATTGATTGAATTAGACTCTTAAATTTGACACATGGCTAATCTAGGGCATGTCCTCCCTATCCTATCCAATGGGTGGAATGGACACATTTTTTGTCCATGTGGCAAAATAGGTGTCTTGTGACGTTTGGAAAAGTAGAAAAACCCTTGTGACAATAATATTTTGCTCAAGTTTTAATCAAAATAGAGTTGGCTTTAGTGGGGAAACAATATTGTGAAAATCCAATGGGAAACAAGACTATTCTAAAAAGATATGAATAGCTGAAAATACAAGGAGCTATTTCAAAACATGAAAAAGTATGTGGTTGAGTATAAATGAACTTCTCTACCCACGCAAGCATTTGGATACTTGATACGCACTATCATATAACCTATGACTACATGTTTCTTTATCATAGGAAGATCGTCTTGTGCAATCTTCACCTCTTTGGTACTCGTCGCCACTTTTTTGACGTCTACTCCTTCTCCTATATCCTTGACCATAAAACAAGAGGGGTTTTTAAGCTCGTAGGACCAATGAATTCTAGATGTCTTCATCGGTGTCTTCTAGTTCCAAATGACTAGGCTCCAACAAGATAAGTTAATCCTAAGGCCTTATGGAGCAATATCTGAATTTGAAATGTTACCAATCTAGACTCTTTACTAAATATTTTTATAATCAAGACTTCCATATCACCCTTCTGAAGTGAAGAAAATAAAAAACATAAAATCAATTGAGAGATACTCTCTAATTTTGTAGGACTAGAAAAAATTTCTTAGAAAAAGAGAGAATAATTACAATTTTGACATCTTTGTCATATAATGGCAAGTCAAGTAGACCAAATTCAGACCATAAAATGGTAAGAAAAAGTCATCTTATATTGTCAACATGCCTAACATGCCTAACATGCCTAATTTTATACTGTTGGCCCTCACGGATCGTCGTATGTATCTGCCCCCCATCTCTCTCTCTCTCTCATAAAATTCAGCGAAAGAATTAATTTAAAAGGCATATTTTTTTTAAAGGTCGTTCTTGCTCTTGAGAATAACCTGAATATTGGTTTCAATATATGGTGGCATACGGTATGTACGAAACATAAAATGAGATTCAGTAGGTTATACAGTCCAAACTCCTCAAAATATTATTTAGTCATCTATACTTCAACAAAATCTACAAAATAAGGATCCCTCCAAATGAGTGCTAAGTGGAAGGGAACTCTAAACCATTGCCACCAAAAGTGCACTCCGCACTCCGCACTCCGCACTCCGCACTCCGCACTCCGCACTCCGCACAGTGACACCGTACATGAGCAGATTCTACGAAAATGAAAAGTGGGTGGATGAGCTTAATGAGGCCAATTAGGGAGGTAAACGGATTGAATTCGAATTTAACCTTGCAATAGATATTCGGGATTTTGGAATATTCGATTCAAAACATGTACAAAGCCCCAATATATACATACACAGAGAGTAGAATAGAGCAGCGTCGCCATCTCTGTGCTTTTCATCCTATGGTCCAAAATAACCAATCAAATTTTTGCCTTCAAATAGCTATGTTGATTTCTAAAAATAAAATATCAGGACATCAAATACTTCTACAATTTACATATTAATTTAATAAAATTAATATCTAATTAATCTTACACTTGAATAAACGAATACAGAGATAATATTTCTAATTTTTTATTACGTCGAATAGCTAAACGAATCAAATAATAATTAATGAGGGTAAAAATGTCACTCGCTCGGGTCATCCCTTGGCTGAACCTTACCCCTTGGGTCATCCTTGGCCGAGCTGACCCCTTGGATCGCCTCCCTAAGGAGTCTAATCCGATCCCACCAATTGTGGGGACAATTCTGAGGATCACTCATTTCCAGAATAGGATTCTCCTCAACCACCTCTCTTCATTCATTGCCTATAAATATCAAGGTAAGCCTCCAAAAAAGGGGATCGATCATTTCATAATAAACTCTCTTGAGTAACTGTTGTGGAAGAAATCTGACTTAGACATCAGAGGGTCCCCCGTTGGGTCAGCCCGGCTTTCCTTTGTCTGCTCTTCTGTGCAGGTCTAGCATGGAGTACCAAGTCTTACAAGGAAGATCACCTAGTCAATTTTTACCGCACTTAGTCCAATGGTTGGTTTGCTGAGGGAATGACATCCAATTATACTATAGACCGGGCTGTACACTTCAGACCATTGACTAAACCCATTATTCTACGAAAGACTATGGTCGACCACTTCACAAGCCCGAGCTCCAGCTCGGCACCTCAAGCCATTAGGCGTTAAGGCACGCTAGCTTGAGCCCTGGCTCGGAACCTCAAGCCCTTAGGCATTAAGGCACACAAGCCCGAGCCCCGGCTCAGCACCTAAAACCCTTAGGCGTTAAGGCACCTAAGCCTGAGCCTCGGTTTGGCACCTCACCAGCCCGAGCTCCGGCTCGACACCTTAAGCCCTTAGGCATTAAGGCACGCAAGCCCGAGCCCCAGCTCGGCACTTCAAGCCCTTAGGCTTTAAGGCATGTAAGCTCTAGCCCCAGCTCTACACCTCATAAACTCGAGCTTTGGCTGGGCACCTCAAGCCTCGGCATCTCACCAGCCTAAGATTTGGGTTGGCACCTCAAGCCCTTACACACTAAGGCAAGCGAGTGTAAGCCTCAACACGACACCTCAAGGCTTTACGTATTAAGGCATGTAAGTCTGGACCTCGAATCGGCACCTCAAAACTGAGCCTAAGCTCAAACAAAGAACTTACATTCTAAAGCGGACAAGGCCAAACCTTAGTTCGGCACCAAAGACCTTACATTCTAAGTGGGAAAGACCATGCCAATGATTCTTTTGTGGTCGGCACTCAAAAACCCAACTTCAAAGGTCGGTACGGAAAGACAACTATAAAAAAATCAAAGGTAAACAAAGAGGTCTTCATTAAACTAAAGATCCATAACCTGATCCGAGCACATAATCCTTGCTTACTGAACTCCTACAGGTCAACCTATGGACCTCGACCTGAAGGAGTGGGGGCTTATGATGAGGGAAAAAATGTCACTCCATTGGGTCATCCTTGGCCGAGCCGACCCCTTGGGTCATCATTGGCCGAGCCAACCCCTTGGCTCATCTTTTGCCAAGCCAATCATCTAAGTCATCCCTGGGAAACCCGACCCCTTGGGTCATCCTTGGCCGACCTGACCCCTTGGATTGCTTCCCTAAGGAGTCTGATCCAATCCCAATAATTGCGGGGACCACCCCGAGGATCACTCATTGCTACCTCAGCAGATCTTATTGCCAGCTCAACAAATCTTATCGCTAGGAGATATCCTAAAAAATAAGATAGTTACCTAGTGGGACTCTTCCGAGATTTATCCCAACAAGAGTGAAATACTTGCCAAAATAGGACTCTCCTCAACTACCTATAAATATCCAGGTAAGCCCCCAAATAAGGGGATGGATCATTTCATAATAAATTCTCTTGAGTAACTGTTGTGGAAGAAATCTAACTTAGGCATTGGAGGGTCCCCCATTGGGTCAACCCGGCTCTCCTTTGTCGGCTCTTCTGTGGAGGTCTAGTGTGGAGTACAAAGTCCTACAAAGAAGATCACCCGGTCAATTTTTACTGCATCACTTATGAAGCCGATTTTCAAAGCTGGTTTTACAAGCTCTATTTTATAAGGTGGTTTTTAGGGAGGTTGGCAGAAATGTTTTATGAAGTGGTTTACATAAGTGGTTTTACAAGGTGGTTTTTCATTGACGTTTGCAAAGTGAGTTTACATAAGTAGTTTTACAAATCTGGTTTTCCAAAGGTTGTTTCTAGCGGTGGTTTATAAATCTAGTTTCAAAGGGTGGTTTCAAAAGTTGGTTAAGCCTCGACGCATGTTCTGTAAGGAACAACCCATGCCGGGCATGGATGACCCAGTTATAACGTGGTGGGACCCTTTGTTGAAGCACCTCCTATAGCTCAGCTCTTTGTAGCCGAGTAATCCACAAATCCCACAACTCTCACTACTACACACCACGGACTGTGAAGTCAAGGGCCCTCCCCAATTTTGTGGATTCATCTATTCATGTCCCAACTCTTTTGGCGGGCCAGGCAGGCAAGTCCCAACTGAATGAAGAAATTAATATGCTCGGCCCCAGCGCTATCAGTGGAATCAATGGGAGGGAAATGGCTTGCAGAGAAATGAAAGAGAGACTTAAAGTTTTACCACGACCAAGCTTTTCTCCGTCTGAATTGGCATTTTTGTTCGGCCAAGCAGACTAACACACTCCGAGATGATTGTCTAGGACCTCATAGAAATCACCATCCTTATTGTCAACCAATTCCAAGAGCTTTTCTACTTTCTTTGATGTGGTTCAGCCCCAAGAAGTTGAGCAACCCCACCACAATTGAGCAAAACTTTATAGGAAAACCAATCCATGGCCGAGCATCATGCAATTGAGCAGCTCGAATTGCATATGGTTAGTTTGTCACAATGAATGATATAATTGTCCCTACTTCTCTTTCTCTTTTTTATGAAAAAATGAAGCATTTTAGAACCGAGAACCAAGCATAAAGCCTGGTCGGTGGTCTCCAAGCTAAGCAGACTAGCTTGCAGATTATACCATCCCAAATCCGAGCACATTATAGTTGAGCAAACCAACTTGCCAAAGCCAAGCACATTGCAGCTGAGCAAACCAGCTTGTCGAGCCAAGCACACTACAGCCGAGCAAACCAGCGTGCTGAGCCAAGCGCGTTACAACCGAGCAAACCAGCCTACCCAGCCAAGCACGTTACAGCCGAGTGAATCAAATTTTCATGTCGAGAATGTTACAGCTGAGCAGACCAGCTTTCCGATCATACCATCCTAAGGCCGAGTAGCTCATCACCAAGTCCTCTTTTCATGCATGACTAAATTATTTGTCCATATGATAGAAGAATAAGGTATTTTAATTACATGTAAACATAACCATTTTAAGGAACAAATCCATATTTGTCACTGTTTTAAATTGGCCGATGGGAGCAATTCATCAGTCGATGATGCACTCAGTCCAATGCTTGGTTTGCTGAGGGAATGCCAACCAATTATACTGTGACTGGGCTGTACACTTCAAACCATTGATTAAACCCAATATTCTACGAAAGACTATGGTCGACCACCTCACAAGCCTGGGCCTTGGCTTGGCACCTCAAGCCCTTAGGCGTTAAGGCATGCAAGCCCGAGCCCCAGCTCGGCAACTCACCAGGCCTGAGCCCCAGCTCAGAACCTCAAGCCCTTAGACATTAAGGTATGCAAGCCCAAGCCCCGACTCGACACCTCACAAGCTTGAGTTCCAGTTCGGTACCTCAAGCCCTTAGGCTTTAAGGCATGCAAGCCCATGCCCTAGCTCGGCACCTCACAAGCCCGAGCCCTAGCTCGACACCTCGCAAGCTTTTACTCCAGCCAGGCACCTTATGCCCTTAGGAGTTAAGACATGCAAGCCCGAGCCCCCGGCTCGGCACTTCAAGCCCTTAAGCATTAAGGCACGTAGCCCGAGCCTCAGTTCTGCACCTCACAAGCCTGAGCCCCAGCTTGGCACCTCAAGTCCAAGCTCTGGCTTGGCACCCCAAGACTTTACGCACTAAGGCACGCGAGCCCGAGCCTTAACTCGACACCTCATTACATACTAAGGCCTGTAAGTCTCAACCTTGAATCAACACCTTAAAACTGAGCCTCAACTCAAACAAAGACCATACGTTCTAAAGCGGACAAGGCCCAACAATTTGAGCAGTAGGACCTAAGAAAATAGAGGTGGGGATAAAGGACAATCTTGGCACGATCAGACTAGACGTGTTGGAATCATATTGAGGGGACAAGAAATACCACCAATAACGGTGAAATTGTTGGACCAAACCCTAAAACCATAAAAAAGAGTTTCTCAAATGAAATTCAAGGAAAATAAAAGCTTAAAACTAAAAAATCATCAAGAATGAGAAGAATAAATAAATAAAACAAAATATTGAATTTAAAAAAAAAAACATAGGTAAATAGACACCCACACAACAGAGACAAAAGCGAGATTTTTTAGAAAGATGTAAGTAACAGAGACCATGCAATATGTATAAAAGTTTGACAAGACAATTAATTAATGAAAATAGGGAAAATTACTTCCCCTCCCCGGTAGTTTGTCGAAATTACATGTGGGTCCAAAGGTTTGAACGATTTACGCGCCCCTCCCCTAATATTGACGGTGTGAGTATGCTGTTACTTTTTTACAACAAAAGACCATAATACCCCTTTAGTAGAGATAATCTGAATATGAGAAGACCATTATACCCTTTTATACTCATATACCCAAACCACTTAAATCAAATCCCTAAAACATAACCGTTGGAGAAGGAAAAGGTGGAGGTGAGACCTTTGCAAATAATTCAATGAACAATTATGTTTTTCTTCACCTCTAGTTAGTGCTCTATGGAAGTTCAAACGGGTAATTCCTCTGATAGAAGCATCAAACCTTAATACCCATATTCCATTAACTAGCTTCACATTCTTTACACTAATGGAATTCCTTTCAAGGGTTTCAGCTCCTGGAAGTAGCAGTTAACAGTTGAAATCATACCTAGTAACAAGGATCAAAGCGAATATGGAAACCATGATCCAGAAAACTAATAATGATATCCAACTTTAATGGCTCCTATGGAAAATGGGAAAGAGGAGATACCTTGTAAGAGAATCCGGTTCCAGGCTAGCGAGTTGCCATCGAACATTGTTGTCCAAAATCCAAATCGACCGTGTTAAACTCACCAAACTCAAGTTGAAAAAGGAAAAAAGGAAATAAAGTCTAATGATTCGATCTCCAGATTTGGATACAATCATTGTGATCAAATACATCTGGCACATATATAAACAACACACTTTATTCTTCAGGCGAAAGAAACGGAGGAAAAAAGGCGAAGAAACAACAAGCATGAAGAAGAGATGATACAAAGACCTAGAAGAAGGTGCGAGGGCACAGCCATGGGAGCCATCACTCTTGATCTGCGTCCTGGCCTTGGAATCGGACCTTTCACACTCGGTAATCTAATTTTTCTTGATCTCTTATTGTTATCGTAAATTAAAATTCCATTTATGGAAGCTTCTTCGCTAGATTTGTTCTTCTTCTCTGACTTAGAGAGGTTGCAGTCAAATGTCCATTCCATTCCTAGGTTGAAGAACAACAAAGTGATTTGGAGATTTTCTCTTTTGTTCATTTTAAGTGAAGGGTGCATTAGTAACTTCACTTTCTTATAAGGGTATTTTTGGCATTAAAGTGGTGAAGTAACCAATTAACAATTTTAAATTCATGGTGACTAACAGATTGGACCTAATTGTAAGAATCTTTCAAACTACATGGGAGGGGCGGGTAGATCATTCAACCCTTGGACCCACATGTAATTTCATCAAACTACAGGGAAGGGGGGTGTAATTTTCCCATGAAATTATAATTACAGGTAGAAGATGACTTACTTGTTCAAATGACCCTCTGAAACAGTAGCAGAATTTGTCCCACATAGGTAGTGTTGAGTCGTATATATATACCCTCCTTAAGGTATTTGAATGCCTCGTACATTATTATGCAACCAGGTTGACTGTACGTCCTCATCTCCAAGATAAAACGATTCTCAAATTGCTAAAGGTGCACTCTAATAAGCAATTCCCATAGGTATGTCCAAAGGTAATACTCAAGTACTCAAAGAAAACCAATAACATAATGAAAAAAAAAGAACAAAAGCACTTGCAGTAAAACAGTGAACTTTAAACACTCTCACAATACGTATTTCGTACAGTACCCAAAAGGACAATAGTATTTCTCTTAACTCATAAACAAAATTAGAGTTCTGTATATATGGAATGTAGGCCTCTATATACGAAGGGGTATACCTGTACAGATACCCATATGTATACAAGTGTGACTTTACGCATGTATGGGATAATGTATCCATATACTGATACGTATAGGTGAATGTACAAATATGTATGTACATTGGTAGTTATGTTCATATGGGTACATAAAACATGTAAGGGTGTGAAGCTTTCAACCTGTAAGAAGTAGGTTTTTTGAACCACCCATACCCGACCCCGACCTGACCAGGCTCGGCTCGACTAGGCACACGAGCGATTCAAAAGCACCCCAAGAACTCCCACACACACAGGACAAGGGAGAGTACCTCTCCAAAGGGCTTGCACCCTTAAGATACAATCCTATATATATATACCCAAGTTTTCTTTCATCCCAAACCAATGTGGGACTAAACTTTGTGAGTTTTCTTTTAGCTCATTCACAACTCCACAATGGTTAAAGATAAAATAGAAAAAGTAGGAAGAGACACTTTTGAGGGGGAAAGCTGAATTTCAAAAAGACCTTTTGAAAATACTACTTTAACCATAGTTTGAAACTTAGGCACCCGTTTGACAACTTTCCATTTCTGCCGTTTCTACGTTTTCTTGTTCCAAAAAATGGAGAAACAACCTAAAAAACTTTTGATAGAGCTGTTCCGTTTCACCCGGTTCTAGAAACATAAATCAAAATTTATGCCTATTTACAATTCTAAAAACGACTTTGACGAAACAAGTTGGACTTGTTTTGTCGTTTCTAGAAACGAATTTGAGAGAAAAAAAAAAGCTGTTGTGCCCAAATAAATCTTTCAATTATTTAAACCTAAAAAGAGGCAACCGGACCCTCTCTCCCTTTTGGGCATCCGATGATACTATTGGGGTTTTTAGTGGCATTATGTTTGCAAAAAACGTTTCGAGAAACAGGTTTATCAAACACCAAAAAATATGTTTTTGTTTCTGAAAACGTGAAAAGCCGTTTCTGCTATTTCTAGACACAGAAATAGCAGAAACGTTATCAAATGGTGCCTTAATTTCCAACAAAAGACAATTATAACAACGAGAATTTTTAGACGAAAGAGTGAAGTGGTGGCAACAAAAGAGACATGATGATGAACGAATATGAAGCAAAGAAATGCAAGCAGACAAAATGAAGAACGAATTTCAGGCAGAAAGCCTAAATTCAACAAGCAAAAAGTGGTTTTACAGTTTTTTGTTGTTAGAAAAGTTTAAGAGAGAAAACCAGAGTAAGGGGAGTGGGGAGTGCAACGACATCATGTACAACTAGGTGGGGGGGGGTAGGGATGAGATCTAGAGGGTGCCAGAGGTGGCTGTCAAAAGGGGTAGGGCTGTAGGGGGCTTATGACTTGTGAGTTGGGGATTGGAGGGGACTAGGAGAAAGAGAGGAGAAAGTTTGTTATGTTTTTTTGTTTTTTTTTGTTTTTTTTGAGGAAATCAGAAAAGAAGTATGGGGTGGGGGAGTTTGAGTAATTAAAGTGCAAAATAATTAGCACTATTTCTCTTTCTTTTCTTTTTTTGCCAATCTATCGTAACCTATTTTTGCTACCAAATAACGTAACATATTCTTTTAGGGTCCGTTTGTTTAGAGGGGAGTTGCTGGGGTGGGACTCAAGGGGTGGGATAGTTGTACAAACTATACCAGCCCAACAATATTTAAGGTATTTGTTTGAGAGGGGTGGGATTTTGGGGAAACATAAGGACAGCTCTGGTCGGCCCATGTGGACAACAACTTCTCCTACCCCAGCCCTCAACAAAGTTCCACCTAATTGGTGGGACTTTGATGGAGACTTTGGCAAACGCCGCCGAATGAAGCCTGTCTTTTTCTTCTATCTCCTTCTTCTTGTCGTTTTTTTTTTAAGCACTTTCTACTTTCTCTGTCTCCTTCTTCTTCTCCGATTGAGATTTATTTATTTATTTTTTCTAGTAAGCGCATCTTCTCCTCGTTTCCTTCTTCTTCTTCTCCTCCTTTGCTTCTTCCTCTATCTCCTAATTTTAAAAACCCTAATCTTAACATCTACAACTGAATGAGGAATTCCTAATTAAAAACTCTAAACTTAACATCTGCATCTAAATTGAAATCGGCTATGAACTCTGCTCATCTACAATAGAAGGAGCAAGAATTGAAATCAACTTTGAACCATAACTCCCATCACCATAGAGGCATGCGTTCTTTCCCTCTTTCTCTTTCCTTCTCTCCATCTCTCCTCTCCAACCAAACATTGTTGGGGTGGAAACTTCCTCACTTTACCTCATCTTTACTTTACCTGTCATTCACTCCATTAACATGTGTGTCCCATGCTGACAAATCCCACCCCCAACTCCACTCTAAACAAATGGGCCCTAAGAAAGATAAATAGGAAAAATGTTTTGTTGGGGAATGTGGCCCTACGCCTAGGTACATGAAACCGCACTATCTTATAAGTAAGACAGCCTCATAAAATATCGTTTTTAAGTTCAGAATGATGAAATTCCATCCTCTCGTGGGTCATGCTATCACAATCAAATAATAATAGGCATTAAAAAACACCCTTCCTTCCCTGGCTCACGTCTTTCGGGAGAAGAAGAGAGTTCTACTTTTAATTCCTACCTATTCGTTTTCTTGTTCTTATGTGTGTAGTATCTTCTCCCCATTTTAGAAAGACGGGGGTAAAATGGGAGCAGGTTGTGATGTTCAAATCTCATTGGATGGAGTGAGAGACAAGAACTTGATGCAGTTGAAGAAGCTCAACGTAGCACTATTCCCTGTTCGCTACAATGAAAAATATTACGCTGATGCCCTTGCTTCTGGCGATTTTACAAAGCTAGGTCTGTATCTTCTGGGTTTTGTTCCTTACTCCCTTTCTGTTGTTGCTTACCTTTCATTAGTTTCCATTTTACTGAGATTTTAGTGTTAATAGTTTTATTCTTGGATGGTAATGCAGATTTATGGGTTGGGTCATTAGCGTTAGATGGTGTAGCTTGAGGCTCTTATTATTATTATTTTTTGGATTTTTCGTTTTGACCCATTATTGATTCTCTCCCATTTTTGGTGAAAGACTGATGAGATTTTAGGTTTTGATATTTTAAGGTTCTGAATTTGGGGTTCGCTTTTGAATCTTTGGGAGAATGAGTGCTTTTATGACCCTTTTTTTTGGGGTGTTGCCGCCGGGGGGGGGGGGGGTGGTACTGCCCTAACTTCATTCTTTCTATTTTCCTTTATGATATTTTCGTTGGAATTAAGTCAGCTTTTGCTGAGTAACAGTGGATTCTAGCTTCTACCCAAAAACAAAATAAAAAAATATTGTAGATTCTAGCTCCACACTTTGTATGAAACTAAGTTTTTTTCAGAGAATTCTTATGATTTTGTTATCGCTTCTTCTGTGGTTTTTAATGGGTATTATATGGTTTTGTATTTCCAATTAGCCAATCCCTACCCTCTATTCATTTGTTTCTTCTTCTCTGGCTTTTAGCTTGACAGAATGCCGTTTCTTTTCACCTTATAAAAATTTCTGTCAGAGTTAAATTTGTCACATTTGCTCTATAAGAATGTTTACATTACTTTGTTCCAGATAGCTATTTAAATGGACGATTTAGAACTTTGAATTTCACAGTTCTTTCCAAGAAAGGATGCAAATTATACTTTTATAATGTTTGTTGGCCTGGTGACTTTGTAGAATTTGAATCTTTTAATTTATCTCAGAAGTGAGCCATGACAATATATTATGTGAGGGAGATGAGGATCCCAATTCCTGAGAATGAAAGATACTCATGCTGCCTTACTAGAAGACACAGGCTATGAACCTCTACGACACAAAATGGAAAATTACAAAGTGTTGGTGTGTTACCGTGCTCAATATTCTGCAAACTCCTGATATTCAACAGTTGTAATCCGCTGAATATCTTAAAATATGCCCAGAAAGAAGCGAAATCTCTTTCTTCTGAAGCCTGCTGTCAGTTTTGATGATTTGGTAATATCCTTAAAAAGTTGGATGGTTCCTTTTCCGACCAAACTGACTTGGCTATAGCTTCTGGATCAATACTGTTAATGTAGTAAGCTTTGCGGGTATTCTGAAAGACCCAGTAACATGTGACGAGACCTCCCAAGCTTAAGGGCATTGGAAAAAAAATTGCACCAGCTTTTTAGCCTCCTAAATGCAAATTAGGGATAATTTCAGGTAGGTTTTTGGTTAAAATGGAATGCCGAGTAGATTCTGACTGACTTCCTTTGCTGGTCTAATTATAGACTGTGACCATGAGGTGTTTTTTAAGGCTATTGAATTAGCCAAATCCTTGTACGTAATTCACAAGGTGTTGAATGGTGGTGATGCAATTATGCGTAGGAATTAGGATTGTTGTAATAATGGGTTTTATGGGTTTTTTGGGAAAGCGTCAGTTACCAAACGGAAACGAAGGGGTTTAATGGTCTTTGTAATTCTCTAGAACTTTCTCTTCATTGTTATAAGTAAAAAGGGCTGGTGTCATATTAGACATAAGTCATTACCCCATTCAACATGGTATCAGAACCTTAGGATCCGAAACCCTAGGGGCTCTCCCTCTTCTCCATCTCTTTGCCTCTTTCTCATTTCTCTGCTTCCTTCATCTGCGCCTCCCTCCATCTCTCTTCATCTACTTCTCTCTCATGGTGGGAGTTTCTTAAACCACTAAAAGGGCTTTAAGCCTCCACCCATCCTGCCCCTGGGCTCTCAGACTCTTTTCTACAATGATCTGAGAGACTCAGAACATTTTTTTATCACTTTTTCATGGTTTTCTCCCTGAGAACGTTTTTTCATTGCAAGAATGCTTTTTCCTTGCTCGATGCTCCGATCGTCTTGATGTTTGTTGTGATTGGTGCTTCTTATCCTTGTGGTGGATGTACCGATCACTTTTTCGTTTGAGGTCTCTATTCTAGAGCTATCCCCAAAATCATTTTCATAGGGTTTTACCCTTTATCGAGTTTTGGTTTTTCTAACTTTTTCTGGTTATTTTGGTGCTTTCTCTATCTCCGGCTAGTGTCTCTTCCATAGTTGTCACGGTGCCAAGGCGAACCAAGGTGGTGGAGGGTTGTCTAAGTGCTTAGGTGAGAAGGTGCCTGCTTTAAGGCGAATAAGTGTTATTTTTTACTTTCCTATTTTTTAACATTATTTAGTAGGCTATATATACCTTGTATCATAAAAAATCATGATTAAGCAACATCAAGTATTTAAAAATCAATATTTAGCCATATTAAATCATAAAAAATTAACATGAAGTCATTAAGTTATAAAAAATAAAATTTAGAGAAATGCTCTTGTTCTATAATAAGTTTGACTGGTCAAATGTTATTATTTTTACATGAGACTTTTTGTATTAGTTATAATATAAAACCAGCTTTCCAACAAGTTTAAGATTACTTAAATTTGAGTTGTAATGACAAAGTTATGCTCCGGTCAAACTTAATTTTAAGTGCGCGAATGCTGTTAAAATCGCATGAATGAAAATAATTTTATGGATATAAAAAAAAATTATTTTACTGGACTTTTGGTTTTTCGCAATGTTTTAACATGATAGAATTAATAAAATTTTTATAATTGAGAATAATTTCAGCATTTAAAAGTTAAAAATCGCCCCTATAACCAAAATCCAGTTTTTGTTCTTGGACTGAGGGATTGACTTTTTATCCTTTTGGAATTTGATTTTTAAACTATTTTTATTAGATTCAAATAGGGGGTATTTGCTTATTTATGAATAATATCGTAAGTAAATGAATATCATTTACTTAAATGATATTCATTTGGCATAAATAAGTGCAACAAGGCTATTGTCGCCTAGGGCCTAGACAAACCGTCTGGACGCCTAGTCGTCGCCTAGGGCCCAGACAAACCGTCTGGACACCTAGTCGTTGCCTTGATAACTGTGGTCTCTTCTATTTACACAGCCCCCTTGAGTAGCAGCCATGTCTACAATCTCATCTGCTTCTACTAGCAGAGACACCATAGCTTTTCCTACCTTTCCTCCTTGTGGTATCAAGCTTGATGGCATAAACTACCTTATGTGGTCATGCTCGGTCTGCATCCCTATCAAGTCCCATGGCTACAAACTACCTTATGTGATCACGCTCGGTCTGCATCTTCATCAAGTCTCGTGGCTATTACGGGTACCTCACTGGAACCACGAAGCGTCCGACCACCGGTACTGAGATTGACAAGTGGGAGTGTACCAACTCTCTGGTTATGGCTTCCTTGTCAACTCCATGTTGCCACAGCTTTCCTGTGGCTATCTCCTTGACTCTGCTGTGAAGATCTAGAAGTCTGTCCAGGATATCTATTCCCAGATAGGGAATGATGCTCAGGTCTTTGAGTTTTGCCAAAAGGTTTGTGATCTGAGGCAGAGAGGACTCACTCTGTCATAGTACTACTATGAGTTGCAATCACTATAGATTGAGTTGGATTTTTATGAGAAGTATACTCTTTCCACTGCTAAAGATGTCACCAAGTTTCAGAAGCGAGAGGACAAAATCAGGGTCTATGACTTTCTGGCTGGTCTGAATGTGAAGTTTGATTAGTTACGGTCCCAGGTTTTGAGTCGTGACCCCTTTCCTACCTTGAATCAAGCCTATGCTATGACCCAACTTGAGGACAGTCGACATACCACTATGCTTCCATAGCAAGCTGCCACTTTTACTGAGAGATTTGCACTTGTTTCGGGCACTCAGTCCCTTAGTGCATCCCCACAGTCTGGTGGCTCCTCTACTAGGACTTCAGTGAAGTGTGATTACTATGGGAAGGAGCGACACACCAAGGAGCACTGCTGGAAGCTTCATGGTCGTCCTGCTGATACATTTGGAAAAGGGCGAGGGAAGGGTCGTGCTGATACTTCTGGGCAGGCCAACCGTACTGAGAACCTTGGCTCTGACTTTACTCTTAGCTCCTCAGTAGCCTCACTATCATTTGACGAGCTTACTGCCCTCCGGCGCCTCTTGACAAGTCCAAACTCTCCTGCACCTGCCACTGCGAGCTCTGCTCATTCCACCCCTTCTGGGTCAGGTATCTCCTTTTATGGCTATACTATGTCTGTCCCTTCTATCCCTTAGATTATAGACTCTGGGGCTTCTGTCTTCTGATCATATGATAGGCCGTTTGTCTCCTTTTTCACAGTACACTACTTGTCCTGGTAATGGTAAGGTCAAATTGGCTAATGAGACTTATTCCACTATTATGGGGAAGGCCTCTGTTGGCTGTACCCCCTCTTTATCCTTTTCTACTGTATAGCATGTTCCTTCTTTTCCCACTAACCTTTTTTCCATTAGTAGTATTACTTCTAATCTTAATTGCAAAGTCACATTTTTCCCGTCTTATTGTGTTTTTTAGGATCTGGTGACATGGGCAACGATTGGCTCTAGTAGGGTACGTAGTGGTCTGTATCTGCTTGATGATGACTCGGTGTTGGTCTTTGGTCAGGCTCTTCAGACATCTTCTACGTCACCTCTCATCTCTGAGTTATTGTAGTGGCATTATCGGTTAGGACATCCCCCTTGGGAGTTTTAGCTAGACTTTTTCCTTCCTTTAAAAATTGTAATTCGGGTCAGTTTTTTTGTGAGGCATGTGTTTTGGCCAAACAAACTCGAATCACTTATTCTGTTTCTGGAAATAAAAGTGCCACTCCTTTTTAATTGATACATTCTAATATTTGGGGTCCATCCCGCTATGTGTCTGTCCATGATTATTGGTGGTTTGTCTTTTTTATTGATTGTCATTCTTGGACTACTTGGGTTTATATGATGCAAACTAAGGGCGAAACCTTCTATTGCTTTCAGCAGTTTAACAGCATGGTTTAGACTTAGTTCGGTACTACCATTAAGATCCTTCTAAGCGACAATGGCCGGGAATACTTTGAAAGGTCCTTTCAAGCTTACCTTTCTGATCATGGGATGATTCATCAGACTAGTTGTGTGGATACTCCGGCTCAGAATGTGATCGCTGAGCTGATAAATTGCCACCTTTGTGAGGTAGTATGCTCTCTTATGTTTGAGATGTATGTTCCTCCCCAGTACTGGAGCGACACAATTATCACTGCTGCCTTTCTTATCAACTGAATGCCTTCTAGGGCCCATGCCTTCTGCTCCCTTCTGGATCTTCTCCAAGGTTCTATTGCTTTTTTTGTTCCTCCTAAGGTATTTAGTAGTGTTTTCTATGCTCGCGATCATCATCCTCATGGAAAGTTTGATCCTCATGGTCTCCGATGCATTTTTCTGGGGTATGCTCCTACTCAGAAAGGCTATTGGTGTCATCATCCTCCTACTTGGTGTTGGTTTGTGACTATGGATGGTGTCTTTTATGAATTTATGTCATACTACACTGTGACACCTCTTCAGGGGGAGTCTCCTTCCATTGTGGAAGATGTGCTGTCGTCTCTTGAAATTGCTATCCTTGCTAGTATCCCTTTTCAGGGGGAGAGTGACACTCCAACTTCTCCTACTGCGCCTCGTACAGAGCTATGTGTGTATAGTCGCAGAGAGCAGACTCAAACCACTACACATCCAGCATCTACCCTACCATGTCTGTCGTCTCCTCTCAAGCCTAATCTTGTCCCCTTGGACCCTGGTAATTCTCCTTTTCCTTCTATTGATCAGTCTCTTGAGTTGCCTATTACTGTTCGTAAAGGCATTAGGTCTTGTACTTTACATCCTATTGCTAAAACTATTTCTTATGACTCACTCTCTCCTTCCTACTATAGTTTTGTATCTTCTCTTTCCTTTGTGTCCATTCCTCATACTTGGCAGGAAGCGAGTGTAGATTCACAATGGTAGGTAGCTATGGTTGAAGAGATGCAGGCTCTGAAGAAGAATGAAACATGGGATTTGGTGTGTCTTCCCTCATAAAAGAAGACAGTTGGGTGCAAATGGGTCTTCAAAGTAAAACAGAAAGTTGATGGTACAATGGATCGGTACAAGGCCAGACTTATTGCCAAAGGCTTCACACAGACTTATGGGATTGACTACCAGGAGACTTTTGCTCTAGTTGCTAAGATGAACACAATTCGTGTTATCTTGACTTGTGCTGCCAACTTAGATTGGGATCTCTAGCAATTAGATGTGAAGAATGCCTTCCTCTATGGGGAACTTGAGGAGGAAGTGTATATGGACATTCCTCCCGGGTTCACTTGCTCCAACACCCAAGGGAAGGTATGCAAGCTGAAGCGTGCTCTGTATGGGCTGAAACAATCCCCTCGTGCTTCGTTCAGACGTTTCCATAGGGCTATGGTTGCTACAGGTTACTCTCAAAGCAATGCCGACCACACTCTGTTCATCAAGAGATCTGGTGGGAAGATTGCTATCCTAATAGTCTATGTAGATGATATTGTTGTTACTGGTGATGATCTGGTAGGAATCTCTCGCCTCAAGAGATACTTAAGTGAGGAATTCAAGATCAAAGACCTATGACAACTTCGTTACTTCCTTGACATTGAAGTTGCTAGGTCTTCTCGTGGGATCTACTTGTCTCAGCCATAGTTGTCATGGCGTCGCCACGGTGGGGATTTGGCATCTTGATGGAAAAAAAAGTTCATGGTAGTGCTATGATTTACGTGACTCACAAATGACGGTCATCATGACACCACCATGGATGCCAGATCATGCCTGATTCACTAGGCGATCGATTTTTTGTAAAATGTAAGGTGATTTTGATAGGACTATGTTGATTTTTGATGATTTGATGTTGCTTAATGTTAGTTTTATATGTTATAGGGTATATATTGTAGGCTTGTAGCATGCTAAATAACTTTAGAGAATAGGAAAAATAAAAAAGTAGCATAATAAATAACTTTAGAAAATAGAAAAAATAAAAAATGACGCATGGGCGATTTGATCGCCATGGCAACGTTATAATGAGCGATTCATCTCCAAATCGATTAGCCACCCCTCGACCGCCTTGGATCGATTTGACGCCGTGACAACTATGGTCTCAGCGGAAGTATGCGCTTGATCTTCTCTCTGAGACAGGCATGTTAGGGTGTAAGTCGGTAGACACTCCTATTGAAGCTAGTGGTCACCTGAGTAGCAAGGAAGTTGATCCGGTAGATAAGGGGAGATATCAGAGATTTGTGGGGTGGTTAATCTATCTCTTATACACGCTCTGACATAGCATTTACCGTCAGCTTGGTTAGTCAGTGCATGCATGATTCCCTACTCGACTCACATGGAAGCTGTGCTGCGTATTATCCGGTAATTGAAATCTGCCCCAGGACGTGGCATCCTTTTTTCTCCTCATGATTACCTTAGGGTGGAGGCCTTCACAGATCCGGATTGAGCAGGTTCCCCTGATGACTGTAGGTCTACTATTGGTTATTGCACCTTTGTTAGTGGTAACCTTGTTACATGGCGTAGCAAGAAGCAAGCTGTGGTTGCCCGTTCAAGTGCTGAAGCAGAGTTTCATGCTATGGCACATGGCATTTGTGAGCTCCTATGGCTTTATAGTATTTTCATTGATTTGGTTATTTCTGCTACCCTTCCTATGAAGCTCTTTTGTGACAGCAAATCTGCCATTAACATTGCTCACAACTCTATCCAACATGATCAAACCAAGCATGTGGAGATCGATCGACCCTTCATCGAAGAGAAGCTGGATAAGGGCCTTATCACTATATCTTTTGTTCCCGGTAATGAACAAGTGGCTGATGTATTTACTAAAGGTCTTAGTAGTAAGATGTTTCATTCTATTATCTGCAAGTTGGGCATATGTAATATTTATGCATCAATTTGAAGGGAAGTGTTGTAATAATGGGTTTTAGGGAAAATTTCATTTAACAAACAGACCCTAAGGGGTTTAATGGTCTTTGTAATTCTCTAGAACCTTCTCTCCATTGTTGTAAGTAAAGAGAACTGGTGTCATATTAGACATAAGTCATTACTCCATTCAACATGGATTTATCTTTTCAAGTTAATTTTGTAATTTTTGTATTGTTTTATTCTTTAATGGAGTCATAGGTAGAAATTAGAGTTAATAGTTAATGTTTACTTTTAGTTTTGGAATAGGAATAGAACTCTTTGTTTAAATCTATATAATAACTTGTAACCAACAATTGAGATTTTCAGAATTTGATTTTGAAATTGAATAAATTGCCACCACTTCATTGTACTTGGATTTTAATTAGTTGAGTGGATCTATAAATGATCCAATTTAAGGGTTTCAGAACCCTGGATTGCATCAATTGGTATCAGAGCTGAAATTCTAGCAGTTACTAACTATGACAGGTCACATCACAAATTCTGAGTTGCATAAGTTATATCGTTAGCTAGTTTAGAGTTGAAGGGAACTGGTTGAGAATCAAGAAAATATTGAAGCCAGGTTTGACAGGAATAAGGCTAAGCTTGACAAGTTTATGGGAGAGATGTTTTCTCTAATTAAAGGGAGGGGGGGGGGCGAAAAGCGATGAAGGAATACTATCTACGCCAACTCCTCAGTTTCATTCCTTATGGATCGAAGATACACCGTAAAGGCATCAACCTGGTCTAGATATACCCCAGGATGTCACAACAATTTTCTGATAGGGATTATGGCATCCTAAATGGAAACAACTCTAGTGGGAGTGGAGTGACTTCCCATCATGACTGTATGCATCATAGATATGTACAAAAGATAGGTTTGACCGAGGTTAAGGAAGCCCTTAGGAAGATGAAAGTAGGAAGCACCAAGCTCGGATGAGGTCCTAATTGAAGAGTGGAAGAGTTTGGGATTGTGAGATTTCCTGGCTAACCAAGTTGTTTAACAAAAGTTTGAACACTAGAAAGATGCCAGATGAATGGAGTAGAAGTTTGTAGTCCCCATCTAAAAAAGTAAAGGCGATATCCAGAGCTGCAATAACTATAGAGGCATAAAACATTTGAGTCATACTATGAAATTATGGGAGAAAGTAATCGAAGTGCGTATAAGAAGAGCAACTAGTATATTAGAGAACCAATTCAGTTTTATGCCTGGGAGATCCATTATGGAAGTATTTACCTATTGCGGAGCCTTATGGAAAAATCTAGAAAAAAAGGCATGGAAAAGGCCTACGACCGATCTAATATGGTCTTCATCGACCTAGAAAAGGCCTATGACCAAGTACCCAAAGAGTTAATCTGGCAATGCATTGGAGAAGAAAGGGGTATCAAGTAAATATGTGGATATAATTAAGGACATGTATGAGGGAGTGATGCCTAGTGTGAGATCAGTGGGAGGTCAAGGTAGTGAGTTTCCAATTATAATTAGGCTACATTAAGGATCCGCTTTAAGCCCTTTTCTGTTTACGATTATCATGGATGTTTAACCAAGGACTTTCAAGGAGGGATTCCGTTTTTTGCAGATGTTATTGTTCTGGTGGCTAAGATTGTAGCTATGATTAACGATAAATTGGAGTATAGAGATCTACCTTGGAATCAAGAGGTCTTGAGATGAGTAGAATGAAGACGGAGTATATGAAGTGTAACTTTAGTATCTCAAGGATTGATAATGTAGTGGTGAAACTTGGAGAGAGTTGTTCCACAATGCGACTTTTTTAGATATCTGGGGTCGATCATAAACAAGGAAGGTGAGGTAGATGATGATTTATAAAAGTGGATGGATGAAGCAGAGTTGCTTCTGGAGTGTTGTGTGATCGACGTATTCCTCTAAAGTTTAAAGGAAAATTATACTAGACAATCATACGACTGGCTATAATGTATGGGGTGAAATGATGGGAAATCAAGAAGCGTAATATAAATAAGTTGATTGTGGCAGAGCTGAGATGTTGAGATGGGATGTGCAGCAAAACTAGGAGAGACAGAGTGAGGAATGACCGGGGTTAGAGCAGATTTGGGAGTTGCCCCGATTCAGGACAAGCTTCGAGAATGCTATTTAAGGTGGTTTGGACATGTCTAACGGAGGCATTGAGATGCTCCAATGCAGAGGTGATCAGATCCAGATGGATGGAGCTAAAAGGCTAGCGGCAGACCTAGGATGACCATTGATGAGTTGGTAAGGAAAGACATGTAGAGGCTACACCTTGATCATAATATGACATCAAATAGAGTTGTTTGGAGGACAAAGATCCGTTTCGTAAATGTTTGTAGTTGGGGTGTCTGGGAGGTGTTGCTTTGCTTTTCTCCTTTTTTTCTCTCTTTCCCTCTTTCTTTTCTTTCTTGTCTTCCCCACTCGTGGATCCATGTAGCCGACCCCATTTACTTGGGAAAAGGATGAGTTATTGATTATGGAACCCTTCTTGTGGACTCATATATTGGAAAACCAATTTGGTTTTATACCAAGTAGATCCACAACAGAGGCTATTGACCTTCTAAGGAGGCTCATCGAAAGTTATAGAGCCCATAAGAAGGATCTCCAAATGGTATTTATTAACATTAAAGAAGCATATGAAAGAGTCCTTAGAGATTTAATCTGACATGTCCTAGCTAAGAGAGGGGTGTCGAGTACATATGTGGATATGATAAGTACATTTATGAGAGCGTGGTGACTAGTGAGAATTGTGGAAAACCAAGGCAAGGAATTTCCATTTACAATTGGGTTACATCAACGATTGACCTTAAGCCCTTACTTGTTTGCTCTTATCATGGATGAGTTAACCAAGAACATTCTAGATGAGGTGCCCTGGTGTGTGCTCTTCGCCGATGACATCGTTTTAGTGGATGAGACTAAAGCAAGGATCAACACTAAGCTAGAGCTATGGAGATCAACCTTAGAAACAAGAGGTTTTAAATTAGTAGATCAAAGACGGAATATATGATGTGTAACTTCAGTCACTCTGTGATGGATAATGAAGCAATGAAGATTGAAGAGAGGGAGATTCTATAAAAGGACTATTTTAGATACCTTGTGTCGATCATAAATAAAGAAGGCGACATAGAGGATGATGTCTCTCAAAGAATTAAAGTGGGATGGATGATTCATCCAAAAAAAAAGTGGGATGGATGAAGTGGAGAGTTGCGTCCGGAGTGTTGTGTGACTGACGTATCCCTTTAAAGCTTAAGGGAGAATTCTATAGGATTGTTGTGCGTTCGACCATGATATACAGAGCGGAATGTTGGGCAATTAAGAAGTGTCATTCAGAGAAGATGTGTGTGACAGAGATGAGGATGTTAAGATGGATGTGTGGTAAAACTAGGAAGGATAAAGTAAGAAATGAGTGTATTAGAGTGGATTTGGGAGTTGCCCAGATCAATGACAAGCTTCGAGAAAGCCGTTTGAGCTGATATGATCATATTCAACGGAGGCCTAGCAACACCCTAGTAAAGAGTGATAGGATTCAGATTAAAGAGGCTACAAGAGCTAGGGGAAGACTTAAAATGACCATAGGAGAAGTTGTGAGGAATGACATGCACAGTTTAGGCCTCGTACCAAGTATGATCTCGGATAGAGCCTATTAGAGAGCATGGATCCTTGTGGCCGACCCTATTTAGCTGAGATTCTTCTGTCTTACTGGGCTGTGTTCTCCTCTTACTTTGCTACTCTCATCTTTCACCTCACTTTTCATATTGCATTTTTCTTCATTAATCTGTCATGTCCCAATATTAATATGTTCAAAAATGGATCCATGTAGCCGACCTCATCAAGTTGGGATAAGGTTTAGCTTCTTCTTGTTGTTGTTGTAGTGGTGAAAAGGGCCCCCAAGAATTTCTTGATTGACTTACCGAGGTTGAAAGGATTTTTGCTTACAAATCCTTTTCGGATGAGTAGTGTGAACTCATCCTCACCAAGTAGATTGGGTATGCATGCTTATAGTGGGATGACATACTACATTCAAGGTTTATCAGGTGACTAGGACCTGTTACTAATTGGGAGGTCATGAAGCAGGTTTTGAATAAGAAGCTTGTTCCTCCTAATTATGAGAAGTTCTATTTCACAAATTGCTCAATTTTCAGCAAGGCAACAAGGATGTGGATACCTACATGATAGAATTCCACATATTATCTTTGAGGTGTTGACTTTAGGAAGCAGACTAGCAACTGGTTGAGATATATTAGTGGGCTAAGTACTGAGATCCAACTAGAGTTGCTAACGTTGACTTTGAGTCTGTTGATATGGCAACAACTTATGCCAAAACAATTGAAAAGAGTATCATTATTTGAAGTGTATGATCCAAACTCCTACAGTTTATAGGCCTCCACAATGTATTGAAGAAAAGAAGCCCGGATCATGTAGAGTGGAGAACAGAAGCTAGAAGTTGTTAGAGGCAATGATTGGTTGAAGAACATTGTATGTTGTAATTGTGGAGAGAAAGGTCACTTCGCCAGTAAGCGTCCTAAACGTACCTATCCCCTAACTATGGTTGAGTTGGAGTAGTTGTTGGTTAATATGAACAAAGAGGATGTATTAATGATGATCTTCCTCTTGAGGAAGATATTAACCTCGATGATGATCTTGAAGATGATGGTTTTTGATCTCTGAGGTCAATTGATGTGGAACCCGCATTCGGGAGACCTAATAGGGTTCGTTATGGTACTATCTCTATTCTTCCTTTGTCTCAAAATCATCAAGCCTGTAATCACTATCAAAGTCATAAGAGTCAACAAGGTCAATATGAAATATTGCTCGGTGTTTCTTTACGATTGCCTCATCAAATTCTTCTTCTGCCCTTTGCTTTTTTGCTCTCTTTAACCTTCCTCCCTTTAGGTGCTTAGACATTGCCTTTTTGCACTTCATAAAGAACTTGTGGGCATTTGCCTCTATAATCAATTCTCTAAATACCCGATGGATCACCCCTTATACCCATGTAACCTCTACAACCCGACCCACCCTTTCAACAACCCAACCTAACCCACCCATCTCCTCACCCGACCATTTAAACACTACCCATTCTACCCTTTAACCTATCTCTCTGGCCGACCCAACCACCAGTGCCCATATCCTTAACCCGTTGCAGGTCACGCCTGACCCGACTAACCTATCCTCTTCGCCTGGTTATGTTTCCCCTCTTCTGAATCTCCCTGGCCACCCCTCTCGATTGACGTCGATGATCAACAGTGCTTCCCGTCAGTCCCTCTGGACTTCCCATCTTTCCGTCAGCCTCGGTTCTTGCCACGACTTCATCGCCAGACCCAATTACTCACCTCCCTGTCTCTGACGTCTCTCCCTGGCCTTGGAAGGCCACGCCTCTGCCTGCATCATTCCATGCACCATCGAATGCCTCTCGTCTCTAGCATCTAGCCTCTAGCCTCTAGCCTCGGAAGGCCAGCTCTCTGCCTCTTCTCGGTTGCCCCTAGAAAATGATTTACATTTGAATTGCAACCTTGGAGCTAACTCCAGCTTCACTAGTGACTTGACCTTTGTGTCTCCGGTGACTTCCGAAGCTCACAACATTATTCTGTCGACCTTGCCCTGCTCCCCAGGGTCCACTCGCCTCCGCCCTGCCACGACATCATCTCCGGCGGCCTCTAAAGACCTCTGCCTCCAAGCATCTCTGCTGCCCTACTACTTAGGCCCAAATCGTAACTGCAGCTCTACCCAGACCACCATTGAAGGCCCCATCTCAGCTCCCCTTGTTTAGGACTCTCCTCGGCAACCTCTGCAACCAAGTCTCCTGGGCGCTACGACCATTAACAACACTGATGCCTCCTTGGACATGTGCAATTCACTGCAAATCCTACCAACCCTTCGGCTGGCACTCTACATTTTATGCCTCCTCCTCCTTTGTTAAACCCCATCACCATTACCATCCCATCGACCATTAACAACCCTTCATCCACCAAAACCAACCAAAAGAAAACAAGCAAAAATACCTTCCACCAAAACCAGATCTTCTTTCTCCTGATGCAGATTAATCACCAAAAATGGCTTGTTTTATTAGGAATAAGCCTATGGTTGGGTTCCATACATGTTGGGCCTTTGATCCCTTGTGTTTTGAGTGTAATAGACCACTTTTATTGGTCTAAAAGTGGGGTTCTAAAGATGCATACAGGATTACTAGTTAGTTTCCATTTTCATTAGTTTCATTTTTAGTTAGGTTTTATTTGAGTTATATTTGTTTCCTTAGGAGTCAAATTATTAATTGAGTCAAGTCATTAGTAGTTAGTTTCTTTTTTCAATTAGTTTCTAATTTCAGTTTTTAGTAGCTATTGTATTAGGAGAATATTTGATTACCTTTTTGAGGAACCTTCTATTTTGTAATTCCCTCCCCCATCAACTTTATAAATAAAGAGAAGGAGGCTCCTAAAGTTAAGATGATTTTGATAAATAAATTAATGGCTGCTGCTATTATCTTCTCCATGGAGAGTTATCTTGTGTTTGATTAAGGCTGATGGAATTATTGCTTGATCTAATTGACTCTTTCCGGTGTGAAGCCTAAGAGGTTATTTTTCTTCTTTTCTCAACCATCCAAGGTCCTCTTCTTCTTTATTATATCATTCTTCTTTGTTGTTCAAAGTGTTCAAGACCTGATTTCTGGACTTGGTAGACTTGAATTCCAAATCTGGTTTTATTCAGTTTTAATCTATACTACTATTATGCCTTTATTATTGGTTGTTCTTCGATTAAAAGTTCTTGCAGTTGAGACTTGGTTAGACTCCCTATCATTGGCTTTAGCTCCCCAACTGTAGACTTGGTCTACATTACCTCCCCAACTACCTCCCTTATCATTGGCTTTAGCTGTCACCCTTCCCCCGGGTCCCCCCATTCCCAAGACCCCCCGTTGCTCCACCAAACATTCAATGCCCCCCACCCTCGGTTCCTCATGATTCCTTGGATAGTATGGAATGTCCGAGGTCTCAATTCCTTGGCTAAACAAGCAGATATTAGATCTCTCATTCACTCCTCTAAATCTAACCTCTATTGCCTTTTGGAAACTCACGTTTTGGAAGCCAATGCCTCCCGGATCGCCTCCTCCATAGCTCCCTCTTGGTCCTTTGTTTCCAATTATCTCCACAGCCCCAATGGGAGGATTTGGATCCTTTGGGATCCCTCCTTTCTGTCCATCTCCACTCACCTTCTCTGCCCAAACCATTCACTTGTTTATCTTTCATCCCTCTCGCCCATTCATTTGGTTTCTCTCAATAATCTATGCCTTCAACCGGGCCCCCCTTCGGCTTCCCCTCTGGGTTAACTTGCTTTCCTTAGCCCCCATCTCTTGATCCAGTCCTTGGGGCATTGCGGGAGACTTCAATGTCACTCCCTATAGCCACGAAAGGCAGGGAGGAAACCCCATTGATTCCTCGTCGGTTGACTTTTTCAATGATTGCATTGAAGATCTAAATCTCACTGATCTCCGTTGGTCAGGTGCCAAATTTACCTGGCATAACCGGAGATCAGGAAATTGCAGGGTGACATGGAAGCTCGACCGAGCCCTTATCAATGGAGCCTGGCTAGATTCTTTTCCATCTTCGTATGCTACCTTTGGTCTTCTTTGTATCTCTGATCACAACCCCATCTCTATCCATGTTTTTCCCGTTCGCTCCTTTGGCCCTAAACCTTTCAAGTTCTTTGATATTGGGTTTCCCATCCAAACTTCTTCCCTCTTGTCCAAAATGCTTAGAATATGCCCACCCCTCGCTCTCTTTCCCTCCTATTGGCTTTTGGCCAAAAAGCTCAAGAATGTGAAAGCTTCCCTTAAGCTTTGGAATCCCTCAACTTTCGAGAACATCTCCTCTCAGGTTGCTTCCTGTCGAGACACTCTTCTCTCCATCCAAGCTAGACTCCAGCTGGATCTCCTTAATCCTACCCTGGCTGAGGAGGAAAAAGTTGCTGCCTCTGAGTTATCTCTGGCTTTGGGCCAAGAGGAATCTTTCCTCCACCAAAAAGCCCGCATCAAATGGCTTGAGCTGGGAGACTCCGATTTTTCTTACTTCCATCGTTCCCTCAGATCCAGGAACAACGTTAATGCCATCCCTAGCTTATCTCCTCCTCTGGGGTTGAGCTCCTCTCCCCCGATCTCATCAAGGCTGAAGCGGCCTCTCATTTTCAGAGACTCTTTAGTTCTTCCCCTCCCAACCCCCCATCCCCCCTAATCTCATCAATAAGTTTGTCCCCACTAAGCTCTTTCCGCTCCTCCAATCCATCCCCAATGATGAGGACATCCTTACGGCCATTCTTTCCCACAAGGCCAATAAATCCCTGGTCCCAATGGCTTTAGCATGGGTTTCTTCTCCGCTAGCTAGAACATCATTCGAAACGACCTCATTCGAGCGGTGCACAATTTCTTCTTAAATCCTAATCAAATTGGCGGGACCAATCACACTTTCCTTTCCCTAATCCCCAAAAAGGAAGGAGCAAAGTGTATGAGTGACTTCAGACCCATTTCCCTGTGTAATTTCCTCTACAAGTTCATTGCCAAAATCCTAGTCAACAGGATTCAAAAATCCTAGCCAACATTGATTGTTAGTCCCAATCAATCTGCTTTCATTGATAGAAGGAGCATCTCTGACAATATCATCCTTTGTCATGAAATTGTCCATGGTTTCGACTGCAAGTCTTACTCCCTTGCTGCCCTTCTCAAGATTGATGTTCATAAAGCTTTTGACACGATCAGTTGGGATTTTATCTCCAATATGTTGACTCTCATGTCCTTCCTCCCTCCTTCATTCATTGGATTCGTACTTGCATTTCCACCCCTTGTTTCTTTGTCCTCCTGAGTGGTAGTCCAGCTGGATACTTTCCCTCTGGTAGTGGTATTCATCAGGGATGTCCCCTCTCCCCCCTCCTCTTCTCCTTATCCCTTGAGGTTCTTTCCCGCTCCATTTAATCCGTAACAGACCTTTATCTCATTTCTCCTATCCCCAAATGCAAATCCCTTCTCTCCCATTTGGCATTTGCTGATGACATCATGATTTTCTCTAAGGCAGATGCCCTCTTCATCTCCACTATCATGGATTCCCTCCATTCCTTTGAATCTCTTTCGGGTCTCAGGATCAACCTCCTTAAATCCAACATGTTTCTCTCTGGCGTCCCACCCGATGTCCAAAATATCCTCCTCGGAATCTCTGGTATCCCTCTAGACTACCTGCTAATACCTGGGCCTCCCCCTCATTTCCCCCAGGCTATCTTCTCACCATTGTACCCCTTTGCTTGATCAGCTGAGAAAGAGGTTTCAACTTTGGAAAGGCAAGCTCCTCTCCTTCGCTGGTCGTCTCACCCTCATCAGATCGGTGCTCTAGTCTATGTACCTCTATTGGTCTGGCACCTTTATCCTTCCTGTCTCTGTGATTAAGTCTTTTGAAAGTCTCTTATGCTCCTTCCTTTGGAAAGGTTCTGACTCCCCCAAATTCCTTCGTCCTCTGAGCTGGAAGAAGGTTTGCCTTCCTAAATCTGAGGGAGGGCTTGGAATTAGGAGAATCAAGGACGCCAACTCTGTCGTGGTCCTCAAGCTCATCTGGAAAATTATGTCCAAACATAAAAGTATCTGGGTTGATTGGATCCATGCTGGGTTCCTCAAGCACAACTGCCACTCACATTCCTGATGCCTCATGGATCTGGTGAAAGATCCTTGATCATAGATCCATAGCCCTTTCTGCCATCTCCTTCTCCATCGGCAATGGTCTGTTCACTTCTCTTTGGAAAGACCCTTGGCACCCTGCTGGCATCCTCTCCCACTTGATATCTCCTAGAATCATCTATTCCTCTGGTCTTCTTGCCAACGCTCTCGTCTCCTCTATTCTTTCCCCCTCGGGTTGGTCCCCCCTCTTCTCAGCCTCTTCTTGATCTCTGGACCACCCTTCCTCCTCTCCCCCCTAGCCACAGAGGTAGAGAGGATAAGTGCAATTGGCTCCCCTCCTCCTCTGGGATCTTTTCCTCTGCCTTGGCTTGGTCTCACATCCATACCTCCTCTCTCGTGGTTCTTCATTCGCACAAGTTGGTTTGGTTTAAAGGCCATATTCCCCCCGCCAAAGTTCCACCCTCTAGTGTTGCCCTTCTAATTGCCTCCCCACCCAATCCTTCCTCATTCACCGGAAGATCCTAGCCAACCCCTCCTGCTGTCTCTGTCCCCAGGGTGTGGAGGATATCCCTCATATTTTCTTCTTCTGCCTTCTCTCTTCCTCTATCTGGAAGCTTGTCCTCTCCAAGTGCTGGCCGGCTAGGAGACCCATCCTAACCTTCTCCAGGGTATGGAATTGCATTGACATGACCTTCTCGGGCTCTTCTATTTGCGATACTATTGGTAAATTGTCTTTCTCTGCAACCATCACTCACCTTTGGATGGAACGTAACATTCGTAGATGGACCCCCAAATCTCGCTCCCAGGAGGAGATTTGGAAAGCTTATCTACCTCCAAAATCCATACCCTTCATGGCCGCCCAGTTGCCAACTCCGTTAGAAATGTTCACATCATCACCTCTTGGAGATTGAGGGTGGAAACCATCCCTCCTTCTGAAGCCACCACAGTCCCCCCCTCTCTGCCTAGATGATGCCTTCACCCCCTCCTCCCCTCTCCTTGGGATGGTTTTGTTGATTTTAGTTTTGTTTATTGGTTGTATTAAGCTTTATTTGCTCCTTTTTGTTTGTTGTAGTTTAGTTTGCCTTGAGTTGGCTTTTCCTTGTTGGCTTAAGCCTTCTCCTCCCCCCCTCCTTTGTATATTCTTCTCCCTGCTTGGTAATGAATTATTTATTCATCCAAAAAAAAAAAAAATCAATTCAAAGTCCTAAAATAATCATATATTTATTTCCTATTTTTCTGCTACCTCTTGTATCTTTTCTTAATTAAAAATAAATTATATATATATATATATATATATATTTTATAAATAATAATGCCATAGTTAATAAAAAATTATAATGGAATGAAACAAAAGAATTATCATTTTCAGGTTGAAATATGCTAACAATGCTTTCATCAGCTTTAATATTTTTCAAAACAAAATAGATATTTTTCCCAATTTTTTTTTTGGATTTTCTGTAATTTTTAAAAATATTTTGTAAATTTTATAAGTTAAAATAATTATTTTATTAACTGCAAAAAGCGACACCGTGGAGGCCGTAGGTCGCTAACGTTGTCCAAAAATATAAAATTGTAATCCAAACAATGACTGTAAACCTTTTTTTTTTTTCCATTTATTTTTGTAAGAAAATCAATTTTTTTTACCCAAAAAAAAAAATAAAAAAATAAAAAACAGAAAAAGAATTCGGCCTTCATCAATCCATAGATCAGTGTACATTGTTCGGCGTAAATAATGCATAGTCAACAAACAAGTGTTGATCATGTTTATATGGAAAAACTAGTTCTTATAAAATATTTCTACCTAGAAGTGTTCTTGAGAAGAAATGCAGCTCCAAGTGATTTTGAATTGTCAATTTTTAATCTCCAAGTGTTAATATTAAGGTTAAGATTTGGCAAAAAGAAGCATTGAACACCAAAGTGGAGGGGGGGGGTTTCTCTGCATGTGGTGGGATTCGGTTTTGCCTCGGTCTGTGTTTTCAGATTTTTATGCCGGTCCAGCCAACCATGGTTCAAGATCTCGGCGATATCTCGCTAATATCTTATTTTTTAAAAAAATGCGAGACGAGATGCATGGCGAGATACAAATTGTACAAAAACTCGACCGAGATCTCGCCAAATCTCGCCTCTCTATTTTTTTGAAGAAAAACCCTAAGGAGCAATGATTTTGGTGCTTTTGCTTGAGGATCTCCATTTGGAGTCACTTTTCTTATATATGATATCTTTTAAATTCTTATGATTATGTTGCGTCATGTGTTGATTGTGGAATGTGGATTATGGAATAGAGCATACTAGCCTAAGGTTCGAAGAGTTGGAGACTACTTACATAAGGTACAAAGTCAAAGTATAATTTTAGGTTTGATTTTTAAAACACTGATGTTTCCATTGTGTTTAGAAGGCCTAAAATAGGGTAAATACCAACTTTTAGGGGTTACCAAGACTAGACAGCCACCGAGTTGACGGGGAAAAAATACATGATCTCTGTGAATCATCTCTCTTTTTTGGATTAACGAGATGGGATGCGAGAGCGAGATCTTAAACCTTGCAGCCAGCTATGATAGTTCTACTGCATCGGGTGGAGGTGAGGGAAGGTTGCTTATTTGGTTGTATCATTAGGTGATGCCTGTTGGGCTTGGTTAGAAGGGCTATTCTCAACCTTGCTCCACTGGCATTGTTCTTCTTTAACGGGAAAATATTTACTTCTTGAATATCTGTTTCACTGTTGGGGGCCTTGGATTCGCAAAAGTCAAAACTTCTGTCGCTGACGAGTCAAACAATATTTCTGTTCCATTCGTTACTGTATGAGTTGGATGATTACTTTCTCTTGGATTTCCAGTTAGGATGATATGTCAGTCACATGTTCAACTCAACGCTATCAGAAGAAATCCTTTCTAATGTCATCCCTCTCATCCTCACTTTCTAACCTTTGGACCTATGTTCTTATGTAAATCACTAAGTATTTAATTCCACTGTTCTTATAACCTTTGGACCTATGTTCTTATATAACCCACTAAGTATTTAATTGGGTTTTATGTAGTTGTTTTCATGAATCCTAGCATGCAACTTAGAGCATTTATGCTTCAAGTTTTGCACTCAAACAGCAAAAGACACTTTAGACCAAGGTTTCTATGGTTGGCAGATCCTGATCTAGATCTGATGCAGGAAAATCACATAAATGGGCTTATTTGAGTGCAAATATGCCTTGGGTTTGGTTATGAATGTGTTGGACCTTGTTACAGGGGGTTTTCATTGTACTTGACCATTTGAATAAGAATAATATGCAGAAAACTGTAAGCGTAGGACAGATTAGAGCTAAATCAGAAATTCAAAAATGACAGTCTTATGGGAAAAATCTGATATCTCAGAAAGGACTGATCCGATTAGCCTAGTATCCTGGTCCAGTGTCACTTTTGAAGAGGCCTACCTGTTGGATTTATGGGCTAAATTAATTATTCGGGTTGATTAAATGGGTGATAGTCAAATTGCATGAACTGGTTCGGTCCACTCTCAAGCTTAGGGATATGCTGGCTCAATCCATTGTGGTTTAGGGTTTTGAGTGCAGAACAGTATTATAAATACTAGGTTTTGGGTCCCTACGGCCATTATTCACTCTTCCCCACTGTACCACTAAAGTGAGAGAACCAAGGAGGTTTAAGGGGCTGTAGAAGATCCATAGCCAAGCCAAGAGAGCGAAAGTAGGAGTGACCAACATCAATCATCTTCAACATACTAGGTGAAAGGTACAAATCGATCCTCCATAATTTTATTAGATTCGTGTTCTTGTGTTTTCTGTGTGGTATCCTCAATAGGGTTTCAAACTCAAACCCATAGGGAGTTCTAACACTACCTGCTAGAAAATTAAGAGCAATTCTGATAACTGGATAGGACTCGGCTGAGAAGTCCTAGTAATACTAGGATTCTGGTTCGGGAAACTAGAACTATATTGTTGAAGACACTTGAACCAGAGATCAGAAATAAAGAATAAGAAAAGGGTTGACTCCATCATACCTGCAACAGGACGTTGGAATCCACCAAGTAACCAACTGAGAATCCACCCAGCAAGACCATGAATCACTCACAGCAGAACAGTTAAAGAACTGATAAATTTTATTTATAAAATTTGTGGGTGAGGCCATAGGCCATTACCTCTATATGTAGACATGACAAACTGACTCTTTACTAATCCTACAATGACCTGGATTTCAAACTACTACTTGGAAAAGCCAAAACAGACTGGTATTGGACACTCAAATTCCAACTAAGACTCTACAAAACAGAACATAGACTTGGAATGAAATCTGGATTCAAATTCCTAAAGATTCTTGTACTTGACTTGGCCAACTTTTAACATAAAAAAGGACGCAAATAACCCCACAAATTTGGTCTGAACTGATCTTACTTGACTTACAATGAGAACCCTTGGATCAAAGGGCAACTTATATGTAACCCAACACAGGACTTATTTCCACTCAAATAGCCCATTTATGTGATTTTCCTGCATCAGGGTCAATATTAGCCGTAGTTGATCCTGATATAGTGTCACAGGATTATCTGATCCATTGGCATAAGTCGCCTGATCTTCAGTGAACCTGATCTTTTCAATCCTTTTATGGGGACTATCTGAATCTGATCCTTTGTGCATCCCTTGATCTTTTTTTTTTTTTTTCTGACGAAGAGAAATATATTTATCCTTTATCGAGACATTTGGTAAAAATTGTTTCCTTAGTGTGCAAAAATAGACTAATCATATTAATCAAGTTGTGGTGCCTGAACACTCATAGATACCTACTGTAATCTTTTGAAAGTATCTGAGGTACATAGTTTGCTCCAATGTGCACATCTCAAATAACTCTGCCAGTGTTTTATGCTGCCGGTTCCAAGCCCGGATAAAGGCCGGTTGGTGGATCAGGTTGGCAGCTGGCATTGTAAAAATTTAGGCAAACCTTTTAGCATGGATCCTAGAATTTACATTTTTGACCTTATGCTAGGGCATTCCCGGAAGCGACACATTGAACTACTTGGTGAGTGAGTGGAGTTGAGTTTAATGTGAATCTCTAATGATCAAAGGAATGTCACGCATAAAATCCCAATCAGAGACAAGAATGTGGTTGTTGTGGAGTCCTTTTCAGAGAAAAGCATGTGATGAAAGTGTGACATGTGAAGCGTCGCCAAATGTCTCACTGAAGTCCAATTCTGAAATTGGCCCTTCTTTAAAAGCTACATTGTTCATTGGATGGTTTTACTCAATCATTCTTTAATCATTTGTCTTACTTGATTAGTCTTTAATCATTTGAATTACTTAATCATTCTTGCTGAAGGAGATGAAATGATATCCTTTTTTATTGAATCAGATTTGATAATGACCTCTGTAGTCTGCCAAGCATACATAGCTTTCCTTTCGGGATACTTTCCCAGAACCTAAAGGAGTAGGATTACCCTTTCAGCAAGTTACAACTTACAAGTTCCCACTCAACAAGCAGGATCGCGGGCACTATTTGTACCAGCCTTGAGAGAAGGTTTAGGACTGAAAATATGTTCGGTTGTAGGTCTGAAACAATAGTATTAATTCCCAAAAGTTGGAAGGAATCCAATGGTTGGATGAGGTTCCACAGGTACTCCCTCAAAATAGAAGCTTAGAGTTCTCAGATTTTTGTAGCAACTCAAAACTCCAGGTCTTTAAGTTTGGTCAGCACCAAAATCTTGTCAAATTATCTTCTTAGAATAGAAAGCAACATACAAAAATATCAGCCAAAGATGATAGCTAGATGTTCCAGATCAGAAAGGCCAAACGGAAAAGAAATACAAGGGAAGACAGGTACTGTTTGGTCTTCGGGAGAATATTCTTTAACCAAGTTCTGTTATATGCCCACAGAAACAGCCGTGAACGAGTCTAAATAGAACTGTTATACTTAAAAATCTCAGTAACAGAAAAAAGGATTAGGATGGAAGAAAGAAAGAGATGACTTAAGAGTCTTTCGTCCACGACCAGTTTCCCACCAGTCAGCCCAGATTTTCACTGGGTATTTTACTGCATATCACAGCCTTCTGTATCTCACAGAACATCACAGCAAAGTGAAGCTTCATATGGGGTTCAAATCGTTGGGGAGAGATCTGCCCCCTCTTCTTATTTATAATTTAAGGAATAGCATAATGGAAACCTTCCATGCGTAGGAAGGAATTTCTTACAACTCAAGCAAATCGTTAAAATAGAAACTAAGTATAACTTAACTAAGAAGCTGGAATTAAAAATGACACCTGTCCAGCCTTCTATAAGCAGTATAATAAAAAGAAAAATACAACGGTTTGATAAGATTCCTAGTTTTTAGAAATCTAGAAGATATAGCAACCGTAAGCTTTATGATCTCCATAACTTGGTCCACCCTGTGCTGATTTCAAGGAAAAGATTTTATCCATACGCAGGCAGCTATACACTGAAGACTGGATTCCTGAAATTTAGGAAACTAACAACTGTGAGCCTCAAACTTCTTTCCCACGACCTGGGTTGATGACCTGTACCAAAACCTGACCCATATGATCTGGTTTGGGTCTGGATTGGACCAAAACTGGCCCAAGAACAACCGTAGGCAGTTCTTCTCTTCTTCCTTCTTTGATCTGGATCAGAACCCCACAAATGACATTTATATTTCATGGTTTAGTAATTGTTTTATAACTGTAGCCATATTTCTTCGTGCATGCAAAATGGTCTAATGAAGTTCTTCAAAGATGTTTCCCTTTTGTGTAGCATACTACAGTGACATTTGTGTTGGTGCTATAGCATGCCGCCTTGAGAAGAAGGAATTTGGCACTATCTGTGTTTATATAATGACCTTGGGGTTTTTGGCTCCATATCGTGGTCTAGGGATCGGTAAGATGCAGCTTTTACTTCTGTTTTGTTTTATTTGATAGTTTATTTTACCTTTTGAGCATCCACTGATCATATTTTTTTTTCTCACGTTTATGAATGTTAGTTGTCGAAAATGTTCAAATGTGTAATAATTCTACTACGTAGGGGTGTCAATTCCTAAACCGAACCGGTAAAACCGGCCGGACCGAACCGATAACAATCCGGACCGAACCGAACCAAAGCCTTATTGGTTCGGTTCGGTTTCGAGTATTGTAACCCCAAAACCAAACCGAACCGCACCGAAAACCGGATGAACCCGAAACCAAACCGAAACCGGCTCAAAACCCAGACCGAAACCGAAACCGAAACCAAACCGGTAAGAAACCGAAACACTCCAAAATTCATTAAAAAAATCAAAATTTGAATAGTTTTGTATACATTTGTATGGAAAATCGAATCCAAACTAGACCAAAAACCAAAACCAACCCGGTTACAAATCGATTTAAGAAACCGAAGTTCAACAATTCATCATTTGGTTGTTTCCTAATGGCTCCATACCGGTTTAAAAAACCGATCCAAACCGAAATGAACCTAATAAATCCAAACCGGTACCAACCCGAACCCAAACCGCACCGAAGCCGACACCGGACCGAAACCGATAAATCCTTAATGGGTCGGTTTTGGTCACTTCCAAACTCACACCGAAACCGGTGGAACCGGACCGAAACCGCACCAACCCGGACCGTTGACACCCCTAGATCCATGAATGCTGCCGGTGCATTGGTTAACCCGAAGGACAACACTAGGAACTTATAATGACCGTATCGAGTCCTAAATGTTGTTTTGGGTATATCACTACTCTTTATCTTGAGCTGATAATAGCTGGACCGAAGGTCTATCTTCGAAAATACCCTGGCTCCCTGCAACTGATCAAATAAATCGTCAATGCGTGGCAATGGATACCGGTTCTTATTGGTTAGCTTATTCAACTCCCGGTAATCTATGCACATACGCAAGCTACCATCCTTCTTCTTGACAAACAACACCGGGGCACCCCAAGGTGAAACACTTGGGCGAATAAACCCCTTTTCTAATAATTCCTGCAACTGCATCTGCAATTCCTTCAATTCAGCTGGTGCCATCCTGTATGGAGCCTTAGATACTGGAGCTGC
>NC_056562.1:1975799-1993019 GCF_013358625.1 Macadamia integrifolia | reverse complement strand
CCATACCGGTTTAAAAAACCGATCCAAACCGAAATGAACCTAATAAATCCAAACCGGTACCAACCCGAACCCAAACCGCACCGAAGCCGACACCGGACCGAAACCGATAAATCCTTAATGGGTCGGTTTCGGTCACTTCCAAACTCACACCGAAACCGATGGAACCGGACCGAAACCGCACCAACCCGGACCGTTGACACCCCTACTACTACGTGTCCCGTTGAGTTTTTGTTTTTGTTTGTTTGTATACCCCTTCTTCTGATATGTTGGGGTATGGAAATGGGATTCGATCCCAGTACGAGGTATAATGACCCCCAGATTTTTCCTGTGTACCCTACTGGTTAACTTATTTGGATTTTGTTCACTCTGTGCTTTGTGATCATGCAGTTTCACCATTTTACTGTTGTGTATTCCCTTCTTCATCCCCCCTCACCCCTCAGTCCCCTCCTACAACAACAACTCAGCCTTTTCCCCACTAAATGGGGCTAGCTACATGAATCAGTCAAAGGAAAAGATAAAAGGAGGAAGAGAGAAAAGGGGCGAAGGATCAATAAAAGAATTAAGGCAATGCAACACCTGTGGCTCACCTGCCTAAATGCAGTCTGCAACATTGATCTTTGCCCTCTAAACAGCTCTGTTTGATGTCATACTAGGGTCAAGACCAAACTTTTGCATGTATTCCTTAACAACTCATCAATACTCATTTTTGGCCTGCCCCTAGTCCTTTTAGCTCCTTCCCACTGGATCTGATCACTCCTCCGTATTGGAGCATCCCAAAGCCTCCTTTGGACGTGGCCATACCACCTTAAATGGTATTCTCAGAGCTTGTCTTGAATCGGGGCCACTCCTACTTAGCTCTTATCCTGTCATTCCTCATTCTATCTTTCTTAGTTTTGCCGCACATTCATCTCAACCATTGTTGTCACGGTGCCAAGGCGAACCAAAGCGGTGGAGGGTTGTCTAAGCGCTTAGGTGAGAAGGTGCCCGCCTTAAGGCGAACAAGTGTTATTTTTTATTTTTTCTATTTTCTAACATTATTTAGTAAGCTATATATATACCTTGTATCATAAAAAATCATTATTAAGCAACATCAAGTCATTAAAAGTCAACATTTAGCCATATTAAATCATAAAAAATTAACATTAAGTCATATTAAGTTATAAAAAATAAAATTTAGAGAAATGCTCTTGTTCTATAATAAGTTTGGCTGGTCAAATGATATTATTTTTATATGAGACTTTTTATATTAGTTATAATATAAAACCAGCTTTTCAACAAGTTTAAGATTACTTAAATTTGAGTTGTAATGACAAAGTTATGCTCCGATCAAACTTAATTTTAAGTGCATGAATGCTATTAAAATCACCTGAATGAAAATAATTTTATGGATATCAAAACAAAAGATTATTTTACCGGACTTTTGGTTTTTAGCAAGATTTTAACACGATAGAATTTATAAAATTTTCATAATTGAGAAAAGCCCTAGAATTTAGAAGTTGAAAATTGCCCCTATAACCAAAATCCAGTTTTTGTTCTTGGACTGGGGGCTTGACTTGTTATCATTTTGGAATTTAATTTTTAAACTATTTTTATTGGATTCAAATAGGGGGTATTTGCTTATTTGTGAATAATATCTAAAAAACATTTACTTAAATGATATTTGGCATAAATAAGGGTAAAAACACAAGGCTACATGTAGTGCAACAAGGCGACTGTCACCTAAGTCCCAGGAAAACTGCCTGGACGCCTAGTCGTCTCGACAACTATGATCTCAACATCCACATCTCTACTACACTCAACTTATCTATGTTACGCTTTTTGACTGCCCAACATTCCGCCCATACAACCTTAAGACCGTCCTGTAGAACTTTCCTTTAAGCTTGAGGGAATACATTGATCACATAACACTCCAGATGCACCTCTCCACTTCATCCATCATACTTTAATTATGTGGGAAACATCATCATTTATCTCACCATCCTTATTAATAGCAGGCCCCAAATATCTAAAACAATTGCTTTGTGGAATCTCTTGCTCTTCAAGTTTCACCACATCAGTATCTGTCCTTGAGCTACTAAAATTACACACCATATACTCTGTCTTTGTTTTACTTATCTTAAGATCTCTTGATTCCAAGGTATATCTCCATGACTCCAACTTATCATTAATTCCTACCACTATCCACTAAAATGATATCATCGGCAAAAAAAATATACCACAGAACCTCCCCTTAAATGTTCTTGGTCAAATCATCCATAATAAGTGTAAATAAATAGGGACTTAAAGCGGATCCTTGATGTAACCCGATGTTAACTGGGAACTCACTACCATGATCTCCTAGAGATCTCACACTAGTCACCACGCTCTCATACATTTATTTAATTATGTCCACTTACATACTAGCCACCCCATTCTTTTCCAAAGCATGCCAGATTAGCTCTCTTGGGACTCTGTTGTAGGCCTTTTCTAGGTCGATGAAAACCATATGAAGATCCTTCCTGTAGGATCTTGATTTTTCTATGAGCTTCAGTAGATGGTAGATCACTTCCGTCGTGGTTCTCCCAAGCATAAAACCAAATTGGTTCCTCGAGAAGCTAGATTCTCTTCTAATGTGGACTTTGATGATCTTCTATGATTTCATAATATGACTCATAAGTTTTATGCCTTTGTACTTATTGCAGCTTTGTATATCGCCTTTATTTTTGTAGACTGGCACCACAATATCAAGCATAGTTCTCATGCTTAAAATCTGTTAAACAAGTTGGTTAGAGAGACAATCCCACAAACTCCCAAATCCTTCCATACTTCTATTGGTAACTCATACGGGCTTGGTGTCTTACCTACTTTCATATTTCTCATGGCTTCACCTCGGTCACTCTTATTTTTCAAACATATCTATAATGTGTTGTTATGATGTGTACTCCCATTACTCTTCTATGTGTTGTCTCCCGTAAATCGAGACCTACTAGTCTTGGTATTACCACTATCGCTAATACCGATATGAGTAGGGGTGGTTTTGTCTTCTTTTTATTTTTATGGAATGGTATTCCAGTTCTGTCCCTGTAACCTTTAGGTTATTATATATATGAGTGGAGTGGAAGTTACAATACACAAGTTCTAACTCCCAACTGGTTACACATCTATCTCCTTCTCTTTTTCTTTCTTCCTATATTTACATCTCCATTTAGTAAGACGCAGAAATATTTCGGCCATCTCCTGTTGATGTCTTCGTCCTTTACAAGAACTCTACCATCATCACTATTGATACATCGAACATTATCAAAATCTTTGGTCTTCCTATCTCAAATTTTAGCTATCTTATAAATAGATTTTTGTATTTAGAGTTGTACAAGTCCTCATATTTCTTCGCCCGTGCTTTCCCCATAGTCTTTCTTGCCTCGTTTCTTGTGGCCTTGCATCTCTCATGATCTTCAACTGCCCTAGTTCTTTGCCATGCATATGCCAACGAAATCTATTTGCCTAACATAAGGTGGTGGAGATTGAAAGGAGATTCAACGAGGTCTTTTACTGATAAAGTGGCGAAGCAGGGAAAGTGGGATTTTAAAGGAGATGCTAACACAATGTGGACTAAGATGATGGATTACATTAAGAAAGTTGCTAAAGAGGTTTTAGGGATGTCTAAGGGTACTTAGCTAGCCCCTAGAGAGATTTGGTGGTCGGATGAGGAAGTGCAAGTAGCCATTAAGCGAAAGACAATTTGAGGCACATATCCAAGATCAACAATCTATGTTGAGATTTTGGGCTCTCTCCAGGTATAACCTTAGAATCCTTACACAATAATCTATTGGACCTTCTAGTGAGGAAGAAGTTGATTTGTCTGTTATGTTGCCCACTTTTGTAGGTAATCAAATGCTCTTCTCTTTTAGTGAAGGTGTCCACAATAGGTAGGGCCATAGGCTGTCACATAGTCTGAAATTGAGGTCCCTTCCTCATTCCTAATTCCTTATCCTCCAGTAACCTCATTATATCCTCTCATGTCCCTGCCAACGTGACCCTTTAAGTAGCGCAAAACTAGATTTCCAACAAGTCTAATATTACTTAAATTTGAGTTATAATGATAAAGCTATGTTATGGTCAAACTTATTTTAAAGTGTGCAAATGTTGTTAAAATCGCCTGAATGAAAATAATTTTATTGGCATCAAAATAAAATATTATTTTACCGAACTTTTGATTTTTAGCAATATTTACCATGATAAGATTTGTAAAATTTTCAAGATTGAGAAAAACCTCAACATTTGAAAGTAAAAAATCACTCTTACAAAAAAAATCCAGTTTTTGTTTTTGGACTGGGGGGTTGACTTTTTATCATTTTGGAATTTGATTTTTAAAATTATTTTTATTGGATTCAAATAGGGGGTATTTGTAGGGGTGTCAAAACCTAGCCCGAACTGATAAAATCAACTAATAAAACCCGACCCGAACCAAACCAATCCTTATTGGATTGGTTTTGGACTGAGGTATGTTGGGACCAGCTGAAAATCGGTCCAAACCGAACCGACCAATAACTAAAATGAATGAAACCGATAAAAAAATAAATGATTATGATATTATAAATTTGTGAATTGACTATCCATTTTTTCACAATATTAGTGAGAAAACTTTTTATTGTAAGGGAAATTGTTACAAATCATTGAATATTAGGTTATGAATGGAGAAATTGATTTGTAAATTATAATAATGCTTCCATTGATTTCCTTGTTCACTATATAAAACTAGTTGGATAGTTAAATGAATGATTAGGGATAATAGGGTTCATTTGCGATTTCAATATTAGTTATCTTCTTAGTAATTTGTTATCTATTGGTTTTAATATTAGTTCCTTTACAATGATAAACCATGATTTAATCATAATCATAAAATCAAAGTTTTTTTTTCAACAAATCTTGCCACTATAAGTTATGTATGTAAGATTTCATTATGGTTCAAGCCCAATAATAAACCGATCTAAACCGGTATTAACCCGATATTGAAAAACCGAGATAAACCAAAACCAAACTGAAACCAAAATCGAAACCGAAATCGAAACCAAAACCAACTGAAAACCGAAGTTTCTTAATGGATTGGTTTTGGTCTTCCTCATTCCTAGACCGAAACCGATTCAACCAGATCGAAACCGAACCGAATTGTCCAATTGACACTCCTAGGCATTTGCTTATTTATGAATAATATAAAAAGATTTACTTAAATGATTTGGCAATATTTGGCATAAATTAGGGTCAATTTTAAGGCGAAATGCAGTGCAATGAGGCTACAGTCACCTAGGCCTTAGGAAAACCGCATGGATGCCAAGGTGATCCCTTGACAACTATGCTCCCAACTCAGTTCTTACTCTTATCATTCCTCGCTTTACCTTCCCTAGTTTTGTCACATATCCATCTCAACATCTGCATTTTTGCTACACTTAGCTATCTATATTATGCTTCTTAAAACATAAAAATTCCGCCTCATACAACATAGCCGGTCTTACGATAGTCTTGTAGAATTTTCCTTTGAGCTTGAGAGGAATACATCGATCACACAACACTTAGATGCACCTCTCAATTTCATCCATCCTGCTTTAATTCTGTGAGATACATCATCATCTATCTCACCATCATTGATAATAGTTGACCCCAAATATCTAAAATAGTCACTTTGTGGGATCTCTCTCTCCTCAAGTTTCACCACTTCAGTATCAGTCCTTGAGCTACTAAATTTGCACACCATATACTCCGTTTTTGTTCTACTTATCTTAAGACCTCTTGATTCCGAGGTAGATCTCAATAATTCCAACTTATCATTAATCTCTGTCATTGTCTCATCCACTAAAACAATATCATCGACAAAGAGCATACACCACAGAACCTCTCCTTGAATGTTTGAAGTTTGGGTCAGGTCAAGGACTTTATTTCTGACAGTTAATTGAAACACGACTAAGGCGATGACCTATAACTTTCATCCTGCAGCAGATTGACCAGCATTTTTGAATATGTACATATCTCAATCCTTTTCTACCCTAATTTGATTGCACCTTTCTTACCTTCCACTAGAGCTGAATCTTTTATATCATAGGTTTCCTTTGCCCTGTGTGGTAGCTGGATCCTGCTGGATCCTGCAGGGAGAAAATAACAAACATAATTTTTGATAACCAATGGAGGACAGGAAAGGGTCAATAGGTGGATATTGAAGCTAATCTGGAAGCTAAAATCAATCCCACAACACCAACAGTTTCTATAAAAATCTTTATGGGGGAGCCAGACAGCAAAACAAAAAATGCAAGCTATCCTTAGGGAATTTCCTTCATGTATACAATATCCCCTAGATCTTGAGGAATAGGATACCTTTAGCGCATCTATTTGTCAATTATAAATTTTCCATTGACATAGGGAGTGCTTGTCTTTTTTGTTTCAAAATGATAAAATACTCATTACGCTTTTGGATTAAAAGAGTTGGTAAAAAAACTGGAGGGTGTATGCTCCTGGTATTATTTCAGTGTTCATATGTGGATAATATGGGAACATAAATGTTGGACCGAATGGCATCACCCAAGAGGTGGGGTGAATTGGGTGTAAGACTTTTCTTTCCTATCGAAACAATCTCACAACTTTGAGTGATCACTTATTCCATGATGAACTTCAAATCCCATGAACAATATCTTTAGTGATCAAGTTCAGGTACCAAGGAGATTAAAGTAATGACACCTCTCTGAGGTGAAGATTGAATATCTTTCAAATATCCTTGCATTGTACTTTACCATTGATACTTGCAAGTAAAGGTAAACACTTAAATGCATAAACAAACTAGCTAAAATAGTTGCAGCGAAGGTGCATTTAAATGTTATTAATGTAAGCAAAGGACTAAAAGGAAAGTAAAGTAAAGAGCCACTGAAAGACAATCGATTAATCGTGGTTCGAATGCTCCTTGATCCTACTTCCACTCCCATAGTCCACCTGACTATGGATTTTCTCCACTATTTGATTCTTTTCCCAAGTAAGAATCAAACCCTTACACCAACTTGATTCTTTTTCAAGGTAAGAATCAAGCCCTACACCAACTAATGTCCTTTGGTTGGGACCCAGACCTACCATGGCCAAGGATTTCTTCCATCACAACCATAGTCTTTCGGGTTGTGCACCCAGACCTACCACGGCCAAGTATTTCTTCCAACATAACAACAGTCATTTGGATTATGCACCCAAGTCCTCGACCAAGGATTTCTACCCGGGCTATTGCGAAGGATTTCTTCCTTTGTACAATAAGTACAACCCGTGAGCAAGCTCCATGCTCACGTCTATGTGTAGCAGATGACTTCTTCCTCCAAGTTTAATTACTGCTCTATTATAGCCATGGTTCAAAATCTCGCCGAGATCTCGGTTATTTCGTGGTTTTTTTTTTTGTCGAGATGAGATACCATACGAAATGCAATTTATACATTGTCTCGGCCAAAATTTCGGTGTCTTGGCCAAAATTTTGGTATCTCTGTCGAGATATCGGTATCGTCTCGATGAGGTATTGAAACGTTACTATGCCTGCCTTATAAATACATCATTTCGGTGAGACAGAGTCGATGCCTGTCTCGTGATATCTCAGTTCCATCTTGCATTTTGAACACAAATCACTCCTATTAGCCTCTAATTAGCCACATCATCACACATATGGACTTCCAGATCACTCCTACAACAAGATCTACACATTCTAAGCTTAGGAAAGGTAAAGTTCTTTCCCCAAAACCATTTTTATTTGAAATAGTTACATAAATATATGTTGGATTCTTGTAGATTTCTTATATGTTAGAGACTAGAGGCCGATCTATGACCTCACAAAGGAGATTTTTTTTTTTTTTGGTACATAAATAATTTTTTTATTTTTATTTTTGCATTTTCCATTAACATAAATTGTTACTCTTTATCGTAAATATAAATTTGATGGAAGTCAATATATATGTTACTCACCATTGGCTGTTCTACGACTCTATCAGAGTGAATTTTCTTTTTAGTGGATAATTATTTATTTTAATTTTTTAAAAATTAGAAAAATATATTAATAATGGAAAAATAATTTTAAAAATAGGGAAAACTATTCTGTTTTGATTTTAAAAATAAAAGAAAAATAAGAGATTAATATTAAAGTGTTTTGAAGCGTACATGACACTTGTTATGCTATACCATATTTTATTTTTTGTATTATATAACTAAAATATTTTCTAAAATTGATTAAAAAGTTGTTTTATGTAAGAAAAATATATAAGTAGCTACCATATATTTTCAAGTTAATACTGGTATTCTTTTCTCTATGCATCAGCCTTAAGGTGATATAAAATGGCTAATGGAGGAGGCAGTGAGGAAGGCGGGAGAAGAGGGAGAGGAGGTGGGAGACATGATAGTAGTTGTGATAGTGGAGAGATTGCATGGAGACACGGAGTGCCTATTGATGGTGATAAGAGGAAAACAGAATGCAACTACTGTCACAAGAAGTTTATGAGTGGTGGGGCCACACGATTTGAACAACATTTGGTTAGGAACTGCTCAGATGTGGCTAAATATAGGGAAGTGCCTAATCATATTGCTAAAGCCATAGCTGAAGACATGAAGGGAGGGAATAAGAGGAAAGCGACGAAGGACAAGGCGAGGATAGAATTTGAGGAGGCACTATATGCTCCCATGCATTAGTATGATGATGATAGTGATGATGACAATGATGACCCTATTTATGTGCCTGATGACATACAAACTGAGCAAAAGGCTAGAAATTGGCGGCATGGGCAAGCATTGAGCCGACAAAGTCTTCGTGAGGAGGAAAGACGTAAACAAGCTAGAGGAGAAGTTGGTCCATCTAGAGCAGGAGGTAGTGGATCTTCACAGCCTCCTTTTCCATTTAGGAGGTCACAGAGTACAAGAGCAGCCCCACCTCTACCTCCAGCTCTAGCTTCAGCTCCAGTGGTACCACCTTGTGTAAACCCCTTTCTATAATAGGATCCTCGTGCATATAGGAAAAAGGATAGTAAGCTGTGTAAGATAAAGGGGATGTGGACTAACATGAAGGCTTATGTTGGTGAGGCTTGTCTAAGTGGATGTTATTTCATAGCATCCCAGCAAACGCCACTATAGGTCCCTATTACCAACCGATGTTTGATGCTGTTGCTGAGGCCGGACCTGGGATAAAGGGCCCCACTGTATATGAGGTAATGAATGTTTATTTTTCGCAAGAGAAGAGAGTTGAAAGCTTATATAGATGAATTAAAGGTTCTATGGGAGAGCTATGAGGTCAACATAATGTGATGGTTGGACAGGGCCCACAAGAAAGTCCATCAACTTTGTGGTTTACTATGATGGTAAAACAGTTTTTTTGAAATCTGTTGATGCATCCAAAGAAACTAAGGATGCAAAATACATCTATAAGCTTTTGCAAGAGGTCGTGGGAGAAGTTGGGATACAGAATGTTGTTCAAATTGTGACAGACAATGGAAGTAACTACAAGAAGGCCGGACAGGAAATGATGGATAACAATAGATTACAACTCTTTTGGACTACTTGTGCAACACACTGCATTGATCTGATGTTGAAGGACATGGGGAAACTGAAAATTGTGAAGCAGGTGGTTGATAGGGCAAGGCAAGTAAGCACATTTGTATATAATTATGGGTTTTCATTGAGCCTACTGAGGGAGAAGTGTGGGGGGGGGGGACATGGTCAGGCCCGGTCTCACAAGATTTGCTACCAATTATGTTGCACTCTAGAGTTTTGAGTCCAAGAAAGTTGGTCTTCCATTGATGTTCGCATCTGAGAAGTGGTTTGGGTGGAGGGAAGCAGGATCCCCTGGTGGTAGGGAGGCATAGGCAATCATTTCATCAAAGGAGTTTTGGACACAACTGGGTAAAGTGGTGAAAATCTTGTCGCCAATTGTTGGCGTGTTGAAGATGGTGGATTCTGCTTTCAAACCCACCTTGCTAAACCCGTACGTTGCACTGATAATGATGAAAGAACATGTCTATGCTGCCAACCCATGTGGAAGTAAGAAATTTATAGACATAATAGAAGAACGTTGGGAGCGTTAGCTCAAACATCCATTGCATGAGGCTGGTAAGCAAAGCTGAAGACTTTCTTTTATGTGATATAAAAATGCATTAATGTTAACATTGACAATAATATGTTTTGTTGAATTTCAGCATACTATTTAAACCCAGGTATCAATATAGCCATAGGCTTGCATTGAATCCGGAGCTTCTGGAAGTAGTGAAGCAGGTGGTTGCCAAGTTGCAACCAAACCCCAGTCTATAGGCCAAAGCCAATATTGAGGTGAGTTTTGTAGTATTATAAGAATCTAAATTTCAGTACAATGGTTATTAACTAGGGTCCTATCCATGGTTTTAAGTATCTCCGATACTGATACGATACCCTCCGATACGTATCTTAAATTTAGCCGACCGATATGATACACACCGATACGATACATGAAATTTTTAAAATCCTTTCGTATCGATATGTATCCTACAATACATACCAATATGCATCAATACACCACCAATACACATCGATACGATACGATATGCCTCGATACGACTATGAAAATTATAAAATTGAGGTAAAATGTACATTTCAGTATGTATTGGTACGTATTGATGAGTATCAGTATGTATCGATCGGTACGTATCGGTATATATTAGCACGTATCGGTGAGTATCGATATATATCGATACATATCGATGTGTATCGATACGTATCGATGAGTATCGATACGTATCGGTATGTACCGATACAGTGCGCTATGGTCATATAATGGCCAAGATGGGTAATTTTTCAAAAAGACACGATTTTTTGAAGGGTTTTTGTTCCAAAGTTGCTGTCACCAATATTTCTCTCTACCTAAAGTAAAAATCAAGGTTGGGAACAAGGATTTTACATTTATGGGACAACTACAAACCTTGAATTCTTAGTACGATACCCTCAATTTAGTGTTTTTGTATAATACATGTTATCAATAGCTTTTTTTAACAAATTCTTTATGCAAAAGTGTTTAAAAAAATGTTTCCTATCCATTTATGTGTGTATCTTTAGCGTATCTTAGTATATCTCCGATACGATACGATACTCTCCGATACGTATCTTAATTTTGGCCGACCGATACGGCGATCGATGCCGATACTTTAATCCTTGGTCCTATCTATAAATTTGTTATAGATGAAAGAATTCAGGGATGCATTGGGCAGCTTTGGAGCCCCAACCGCATTAGCGGGTCGTACGAGTATTGATGCTGGTATGAAATCCAAATTTTTGTATGTTAGTTGTACAAGTGTTAAGTGTTTTGAAACAAAAATAATCTTTTACACTTGTTGTAACTTGTAATGCAGCTGAATGGTGGGTGTTGTATGGGGGTTCGACAACTGAATTGAAGAAGATTGTCATCAAAATACTCTCCCATACATGTTCTGCATCTGATTGTGAGAGAAATTGGAGTACATTTTCACTAATACACTCGAAAAGGTGGAATCGATTGGGTTCACAATGTCTCTCTGACTTGGTGTATGTGCACTATAATATGAGACTGAGGATGCAGTACATACGCATGTGTATGGAGAATGATAGGGGCTAGATCAAGCTAGCTGATGTTTTCCAAATTGACTCAGATGAAGAGGATCCTTTAGTAGACTGGGTGAGGGATAGAGACGAGTCGTTGATGGATCAACCAAGAGGTAGGCCAGACCCATATGTAGTGTGAGAGATGGCGGTCGATGTTGATGATTATATGGCTACAGAGAGAAGGATACATTCACAAACCCCCCGACCATTCGAGCCTGCACTTGGTAGGGATGATTCAGATGAAGATGATGATTGATCCACTTCCTCGGGTGATCGTACCCACACTTAGACACAGACACGAACACAACATCGAGCATTAGGTAGTGATGAGAGTGAGAGTGATGGTGATGGTGATGGTGATGGTGCTGGTGATGGTGATGATGATGGTGATGGTGGAGATGATGATAATGGTGATGGTGATAGATTTGAAGGAGTTCGAGAGTAGTATGAACAGGTCGAGCCAAAGCTGGTGCGATTCACTAGGGAGTCTGTTTGAGTATGCTACAGAAGATGCTGATCACGGTGCACGACAATCAGGAGTAGGGAGTACAGGCTACACTAGAGGACCTTGTCGTCGATTCAATGGAGATGCGTAGCTAAATTGTAAGGATGTCGATAGTCTATCTACTTCTATTTGCGAAATGAGTTTGCACGGAGGGAGTAGGCAATGGCGTACCCCATCATTTAGTGGAGAGAGCACTTGGTTGGAGTATTATGGACCTTATAGTCAATTCACTGGGATATGTCATACATCTGGTTCATCCATTCCTAGTATTGACTATAGCTCCCAGACCCAGTCACATGGTGGTGGCTTTGTGGACAGTTTATTCTCATACCCAGCCCAGCCGTACATGTTGCCGGAAGCATAAGTTAATAGTAGCTCAATGGTTGGTTCTTCTTCATACTATGGTGGTGACACATACCCTCAAATAGGTTACCTTCAGTATATAGATGACTCAGTTTTTTTGGGTAGCTGTGGAGGACTACGTTCGATTATTCTTGTAGACTATGACGTGGCATGAATTTGTGGTGTAGTCAAAGGAAAATGCACGTTGACTCCATCATGCTGGGTGTGGAATCTAGCTAGATCGTCATAGTTCTTTCCAGTAGATACTAGATAATCATTATGAATTTATGATTATTGTTGTGTAACTAATGTGTTTGGGACTTGGGATATTACTCTAGTACTCTAAAGTCTTTTTATTAGTTAATTAATGTTGATGTATGTTTTTTTTATCATGGCTTATGCCCTCATTGGTATCATTTTTCCTTTTTTATTTTTATCTATTTAACAAAAATCATTAATGAAAACCATTTTTTATCAAAACATAAAAATGTTTTGGTAACTACTTGACAAAATGATTTTTTGTGAGAAAATGTTTGGTATCTCTATGTGCAAAATAGTTTTATTCTTACAACTCTCTTTCTCCACTTTGGACTGAAGAAGAGGGGGCAAGGGGATTGGATTTCTAATTACAAAGCAAATGACTACTTTACCCCTCCATATTGAACTTTTAAGCACATGCTTATTAAAGTCCAGCGCAAAAATAATTGAAAATCATTATTTACCAAAACACATAAATTACTCTTAATCTCTTTTTAGTTTTTATGTTTTACCAATTGTTTTTAAATAGAAACAAGCTCCATAAATGATACCAAATGCAGCCAAAACCATTTTTGTGAACAAAAATCAAAAATCAAAATGATACCGAAGTGGGCCTTAGATACATTATTTATTGATATTACTATCATATTATACCTTGTTCTACTAATGAAGCAGGCAAATTCTCCAGACAAGTTCGGCGGTTGTTGCCAAGCAAGGGTGCAATTTTAAAACACTATAATGTTCTAATATTTTTACAAGTTTAAGTTTTAAGCATGTTTATTAACCTTAGAACAAGCTACCCAACAAGTTTTAGGTCATAATATGACCGTTTGACCATTGAAACAATCAAACTAGTAAAAAAAAAAAAATGCATCAACTCGCCGAGATCTTGAACCATGATTGTAGCTCTGCTCCATTTTCATAAGATCTTTCCTTTGCCCTTTCCTTCAACATGATGTGTTCATGAAGCTCTTTATCTTGTGAGAAATTATCACCTTGTGTGGAAAACTTAAGTCCTTGCAACTATGACTCAAGCCGTTTATAGGAACCCAACTAGCTTTAAACTAGTCATTAGAGTCGAGCAAACTTCAAACTGATTTTGAATTCAAGTGGAAGAACATTAATGAGAAGTGAATAAACTTCATCATCAATCGAGGACTTGTTTCAAGTTTAATTAGCAGATAACTAGTCATCATGCTCTCTTGGAAATTAATTGAAATGCCTTGAGAATTCAACACTTGATTATCACTAAGCTAAGGTTGTCAATGTGTACCGAATACCAAATACCAAAACCGATACCATACCAAGATCGGTATTCGGTATGCGGTATGATATAGAAAACACACCATACTGTACCGATACTATACCGAATATTGATACCAAATACCAAACGAATAAATTTGGCACGATATTGGTATGAGGATCCTATATCAAGTCAGTATTCGGTACACGGTATCAGGATGGGATATATATGCAGTGTAATGAACTGATACTGTATTGATTGCCAATATTGAACCGAATTGACACCTTTATTCTAAGCTCCTTCATTTAATAATTTAAACTTCCACTTTTGAATCACCAAATGACTATTCACGATTGACCGAAAAATACATAGCTAAGTTCAACCAAGCTTCTGTTCAGACGGATCATCTACCACTATCATTTGTAGGTTCATGCTTAGTTTTTCATTCAGCTCCATTGACCACAGCTCCACACAGATGACCGTGGATAGCAAAGTCTAAATGTACTCCAAGTTAAACCACCTACTTTCTTGGGTTTTCACTTGGGTCTCACTACTTTACACTTATTTTGATCTCGCTTTGATCCTTGCATCAAGATTACAACACATATTACAATTTAAGCACAAATAATCTTGATTTTCATGAGAGATTCTTTCTTCAGTGCTGATGTAGACTTTAGGGCTCTTCATGGTCCCTTCATGGATGTTGTGGATGACCATAGCTCTTCACGGTTGATTGATTTCAACAACTCTTCATCTTCTTCAACATGCTTTCCTTCTTCACTCCAAAGAATGTCCTCATTGAATTGGTTGCCACTGTTCTTCACATGTCTAAAACAAATGTTATAACACCCAAAACTACGGATTAGTTGCTACTGATCTTCACATGCCTCATGCACATATTAGATCACCTAATCAAATCAACAATGGTTTTCATATCCAAAACATGTCTTTCTAAATGATAAACCTCTTATGATTCAACAATATAGAAGCTATAGTATAACTGTATACCATCCAACAAAGTGGTCGAGTATTTTAGTAAGTTAATTTTGCCCTTCTTTCTTCTTTATATGTCCCTATCTCTTCCCTCTCTAATGGCATCAGCAAAATTTTTGTTTCTATTCTTTCTCCCAACGTACTCAAGAATTTAGAAACCTTATTTGCTTCATCTTCAGGCCCATGATTGAACTACCAGATCAATCATGGCTGAGAAACTGAACCCAATATTAGAATGCTGTCTTGTATTCTAACCAACCCTACACATCTAGACGATAAATTGGCAAAGGGTTATCTAGTTTACACAACTAGAGGTACCCCATAGATAGCGCAACCTAGAGAAAATTGGATGGAATCTCTTACTGTTTTCTTTATTCATGGAGATTTGGAGGTGGTATTCGTCGGCTTTTAATTTTGGTGAGATGATTGCCATTGCTGGTTGCAGACCACAGAGAGAATTCATAGAATCACTATTTGCTATGGTGATTGAGAGTTTTAGGTCTGAGTAAAAAATGGCAATTCTTTTATGATCATTACTTTGAGTGACAATTTCACATTATTGCCTGGTAGTTTTCAGCAATCCGAATGATGGTACAAGCATGGTTTTAAGTATCGGTGCGTATCGTGCCGTATCGGCCGATACGTATCCGTATCGATAGGCATTGGCACGATACATACCGATACGCTACATGGAATTTTGGGCCCTCTTTTGCGTATCGACGTATCGGTCGTATCGCATCGTGTCGTACCGATACGTACGATACTCTGCGATACGAACTTTTGAAAATATGAAAATTCCCGTGAGTATTGGTACATATCAGTACTGTATCGATACGTATAGACTGTATCGTATAGTATCGATACCGTATCAGTACGTATCGACTGAAAATATGAAAATTCCCGTGAATGTGCCTTTTGTTGTTTGAAACAAACACTTCAAACTCTCATTAACAGTTTTCTATATTTCTCTTCTTTCTTCCCCTTTGATTCACATACATTTTTGGAGACTCAAATGGTAGATTGAAAGAAACATTGTGGAAGTGAATGGTTCAAAGAAGTAGAAAAACATAGTCCAAGAAGAACCTTGAACTTGAAAGTTGAAAAATTTGAATAGTAAGTTCTTGAATCTTTACTCACTTTTTTCAACTTTAACCTTAGATTTTCAAGTTTTTTTACAAATCTAAGGTTCATCATACTTAGAATCACATTTTGTGCATCATTATTACATGAAATCATTGGATTTATAAGGATTTACAAACATTTTTCAAGAGAAAATGAGGGTTTCAATTTTTTTCAAATTTCTTAGATTTACTCATGCTCAATGATTAAAAATGTTTAGATTTTCTATATGTTATGTAAAAACAAGTGTTCTACAACTTCCATGGAAAATTTTGATTTTTCTCAAAAAAATATATTTGTCTATCAATACGATACCCTCATAATTTTGAACATTTTCAACTCAATATATTTGTCTATCAATACGATACCCTCATAATTTTGAACATTTTCAACTCAATATATTTGTCTATCAATATGATACCCTCTACTTAAGTATTTATGCATTCTACATGTTATATATATATATATATATATCTTTTTTTAACTGTTTTTTTTTTTTATGCAAAAGTGTATAAAAATGTGTTTCCTATCCATTTATGTGCGTATCTTTAACGTATCTCCGATATGATACGATACCCTTCAATACATATCTTAATTTTGATCGACCGATACGATGACCGATACCGATACTTTAATCCTTGGGTACAAGTACTGGAATGTTGGCTTATCTAATTAGTCTGTCTTCTAAGGAACTAATTTTCTACTTGATATGATCAATGGGCTACAAGTGGGAGAGCACTTGATATATTCTGAGTAATTATTTATCTAATTTATGATCACTGTGCTACACCTACACGTAAGAGAGCACCTAATGTAAAAATTTATTTATTTTTAATGATCATGACTCTTTGGGAGAACCATCTTCAGATTATTTGAAAATTTTGACCATCCAAATGTTGATGCAAGTAAAAGAGAATCTTAGCTTATTATCTGATTAGGTTGATATTTCATGAACTAATTTTCCAGTAGATATTATAAGCCAGGTGCAAAATATATGTATCTATTATAATGTTATTTCTTTTTGCTTCCTTTTATTCTATAGATCATTTGGTTAAGCGTCTAAGTCTTGGGTCCATTTTTCAGGTTTATGTAGATTAACTAAACCGAGTAGAAGATTAAGTAACAAAATGCACTAAATACATTCTGAATTCTGATGAAAGTTCAACACCACCCCGCCCCCCCC